>NC_091627.1:12570642-12871448 GCF_027580195.1 Bos mutus
TGGTGGCTCAGACGGTAAAGTGTCTGCCTGCAATGCAGGAGACCCAGGTTTGATCCCTGGGTTGGGAAGATCCCCTGGAGAAGGAAATGTCAGCCCACGCCAATAAAATCCCATGGACGGCGGAGCCTGGTAGGCTACAGTCCATGGGGTCGCAAAGAGTTGGACATGACTGAGCAACTTCACTTTCACTTATTAGGTGTTTACTCAGAAACCAGAAGCCATTGGAAGGTTTTGAGCAGAGAAATGACATGACCTAATTAAAAAAAAAAACTTTTAATTTTATAATGAAATATAGTTGATTTACAATGTTGTGTTTCAGATGTACAGCGAAGTGATCCAGTTATGCATATACATATATCCTTCAAATTCTTTTTTCATATAGGTTATTACATTGAGTAGATTTCCCTGTGCTATACAGTAGATCCTTGTTGATTATCTATTTTATAAATAGTTCAGTTCAGTTGCTCAGTTGTGTCCGACTCTTTGTGACCCCATGAATCACAGCACACCAGGCCTCCCTGTCCATCACCAACTCCCAGAGTTCACTCAAACTCATGTCCATCAAGTCTGTGATGCCATTCAGCCATCTCATCCTCTGTCATCCCCTTCTCCTCCTGCCCCCAATCCCTCCCAGCATCAGAGTCTTTTCCAATGAGTCAACTCTTCACATGAGGTGGCCAAAGTACTGGAGTTTCAGCATTAGCATCATTCCTTCCAAAGAACACCCAGGACTAATCTCCTTTAGAATGGACTGGTTGGATCTCCTTGCAGTCCAAGGGACTCTCAAGAGTCTTCTCCAACACAGTTCAAAAGCATCAATTCTTCGGTGCTCAGCTTTCTTCACAGCCCAACTCTCGCATCCATACATGACCACTGGAAAAACCATAGCCTTAACTAGACAGACCTTTATTGGCAAAGTAATGTCTCTGCTGTTCAATATGCTGTCTAGGTTGGTTATAACTTTTCTTCCAAGGAGTAAGCCTCTTTTAATTCCATGGCTGCAGTCACCATCTGCAGTGATTTTGGAGCCCAAAAAAATAAAGTCTGACACTATTTCCACCGTTTCCCCATCTATTTCCCATGAAGTGATGGGACTAGATGCCATGATCTTCGTTTTCTTAATGTTGAGCTTTAAGCTAACTTTTTCACTCTCCTCTTACACTTTCATCAAGAGGCTTTTTAGTTCCTCTTCACTTTCTGCCATAAGGATGTTGTCATCTGCATATCTGAGGTTATTGATATTTCTCCCGGCAGTCTTGATTCCAGCTTGTGCTTCATCTAGCCTGGTATTTCTCATGATGTACTCTGCATATAAGTTAAATAAGCAGGGTGACAATATACAGCCTTGACGTACTCCTTTTCCTATTTAGGGGGAGGAATGGACGTGAGTCTCAGTGAACTCCGGGAGTTGGTGAGGGACAGGGAGGCGTGGCGTGCTGCGATTCATGGGGTCGCAAAAAGTCGGACACGACTGAGCGATTGATCTGATCTGATAAATTAGAAGGTTAATCCCAACCTTCTAATTTATTCCCCCCCCAACCTTTCTCCTTTGGTAACTATAAGTTTGTTTTCCAAGTAAGTGAATTTGTATCTGTTTTACAGTAAGTTCATTTGTATGATTTTTTTAGATTTCACATATAAGTGATATCATATGATATTTGTCTTTGCCTGTCTGACTTCTCTTAGTAGGATAATCTCTAGGTCCATCAGTGTTGCTGCAAATGGCATTATTTCATTCTTTTTTTGGCTGAATAATGTTCTGTTGTGGGGTTCCCAGGTGGTGCAGTGGTAAAGACTCCCCCTGCTCATGCAGGAGATGCAAGAGATGTGGGTTCAGTTCCTAGGTGGAAAAAACCCTGTGGAGTAGGAAATGGCAATCTGTTCCAGTGTTCTTGCCTGAAAATTCCATGGACAGAGGAGCCTGGCAGGCTGCAGTCCATGAGGTCTCAAAAGAGTTGGACACGACTGAACAACTGAGGGCAATATTCCATTGTATATATGTACCACATTTATTTGTCCATTTGTCGAGGGACATTTAGGTTGCTTCCTTGTCTTGGCTGTTACTGAGAATGAACTTAAGGTGGGGAAGCAAGAGTACAAGGTAAAGGTGAAGGATTTTGTGATGGATTAGATGTGGGTGTGAGAGGAAGAGAGGTGTCAAGGATGACTCTCCTAAGTTTTTGGCCTGAGCTTTTGGAGGATGGGGTAGTAGGCTTCTGAGAGAGGCGCAGCCAGGAGTGGTAAAGTTTTTTTTGTTTGTAAAGTTTGTTTTTGTTGTGTGTTTTTTGAGGGACAGATCAGGAGTTGGTTTGAGACACATTAAGTTTAAGATGTTTATTAGATATTGAGGTGGGTATGTTGGTTATGTACTTGAATGGAGTCTGGAACCCAGAGAGGTATAAATTTGGGAGAGTCCTCAGTGTATACGTGGTATTTAAAACATCAAGCCTGGATGATCCTGCCAAGGGAATGAGTAAAGAGATTAAAGGTGAGATCTGTGTCCAGAGGCATTCTAACATTTAGATTGTGGAGATAAGAAAGAAAGGAGAGTAATTTATGAAGTAGGAAGAGAGTGGTGTACTGGGTGGGAGCCAAGGGAGGTAAAAGGTTTAAATGTGGAGAAGTCAGCTATGTCACCCGTTGCTGAAGGTAGACTAAAGTCAAGGACTGAGAATTGTTCACGGCACTAAACACCATGGAAATCCTCTGGGACCTGACAAGAACTGTTCGAGTGAAGCATTGGGGTAAGAGGCTGATTGAGGTGAGTTTAAGAGAATGGGAGAAGAGGAAATGGAAACCAAAGTGTAAACTCAAAGAATTATGCCCTAAGATGGGCAGAGAAACAGGCCATGGGGAGGCAAGAATCAAAGAAAGTTATTCGAGAGGACAGGGATGATTACTGGAATGATACTCTTTTTTGATTTTTTGTTTTGACCACTTGCATGGCATGCAGAACTAGCATGGTATGCAAAACGTCCCTTAGGGAATTCAACCTGTATCCCTTTCAGAGGAAGCATGGAGTCTTGGCCACTGAACCACTGGGGAAATCCTGGAGTGATATTCTTGAGGGGATGGGGTCTAGAGGATTTGAGTAGAGAGATTTCCACTAGATAGGAATAGGGACAATTTATTTGTAATAACAGGAAGGAAAGAATAATATATGGGAAAAGATATAGCAAGGTTGATATTTTGCTTGAAATAGGAAGCAGTCAAAACATTCAATCTGAAAGGAAATCAACCCCAAATATTCAATTGGAAGGACTGATGCTGAAGCTGAAGCTCTAATACTTTTGGCTGCCTGATGTGAGGAGCCAACTTAATTGGAAAAGACCCTGATGCTGGGAAAGATTGAAGGCAATAGGAGAACAGGGCGACAAAGGATGAGATGGTTGGATGGCATCACCATTTCAATGGACATGAGTTTGAGCAAACTCCAGGAGATGGTGAAGGACAGGGAAGCCTGGTGTGCTGCAGTCCATAGGGTTGCAAAGAGTCGGACACGACTTGGTGACCGAAGAACAACAGTAAAGGAAGCAGAAGGAATCTGAGGATATGGGAAGAAGATATAGATGTAAAGAGATGAAAGAAGATGTGAAATTATACTTAGGAAAGTGGGAAGTAAATATTTGGTTTCATTGAGTCTCCTTGGACATTGCAGGATGTTTAGCAAATACCAGGGTTCTACCTTGTGACAGCCAGAACACTTTACCTCACATTTGTAAATCCCTGAAGGTTGCAGTACCACCCCTGCTTGGATTGGAAACTGTTGGTTATTCCTTTAAAGGTTAGATCATGAATTTGGAAGAAAAAAAAAAACACTATTGTGTGATTCCCCCCACCCCCTGCCCCAATTTCCAGTGTTACTGGTGGGGTATAGTTAAAAGGGTTGGGATTTTGCCAGGATAGGATAACAAAGGGGATTGCTGGTGAAAGTGAGTGATAAATGATGGATTGTGTAACTTCAATTAGATAAAGACAAAAATGAGAGCATGCAAAAGATGGAGGGACTGAAAAGTGCTGGGGTTAGTAGTTTGTGAGCCCTGGTGGCGAGTGGGTGCCTGGGGTAGGAAAGGAGATGAAAACATCGGAGGAATGGAGTAGAAGCAATGCAGAGTCCAGAATTTAGAAGGATCATTTATCTGGTTATGGAAATTACGAAAAATTATGCCAGGAGTTAGAGGTAAGTTAAGTACTAATAAAGTCCTGAAGGAGTGGGAGAGTTTGGGGGATTAATCCAAGATGGGTGAAATAAGTCAAATAAATAGTAGAAACTGTGCTTATGGACGAAGAGTCTAAAATTCCCTGTAAGTCACTATAATGATGACAGCCATGCAAATGTGTGGGAAGAGAAGGCGACCTTTCAAATGGAGGCTTCTAAGTTATGGCTCTCTCTAAGGAAAGAGAAATCTAGGGTTAAATTCAAATTTTTTTTGAGCCTCTCCTGAGTGCAGGGCATGGTACTGGATGCTGTGGAGATAAAGGTAAGTAATTTCATTAAGGAGCTTATGATAAAAATAATGAAAACTGAGTAAGAGAAGTGTCATAAATGAAGTTGAAAAAGGACTGGATGACTCAAGGAAGATATTATATTAACCTCAAGTATTAAGTAAGGCTTCCTGGAAGGGTAGATTTGAGATGGACATTTGATGACTAGAACAAGGACAGATCATGGTGGAGTGGAGGTTGCAGTCCAGATAAGGGAAAGGGTTAATGTGAAGTTTAGTGTTAGCACGTTGCATGGTATTCTGGGGAAGATTCATTATTTTCTTTTTGGTTGAAACTGTAATGATGAGAAAAATAACAGGGACAGAATTGCATCTGTGTTGTATTATGAAGGGCCTTGGTGACACCCAGTATCTCAGTGGATACCAGTTGTTTAGCTAATGAGTAGTCATTGAAGGTTTTAAAGGGGAGCTTGATGTTCTCAGAGTTTTCACCAAAGATGGGCTGAAGCAGGAATAGAATAGTTTAGGAGAGGATTAATTCTTGTAAATAGTAAAACACGGCAAAACTATACGCAGTAGAGATCAAATTGCCAACATCCGCTGGATCATCGAAAAAGCAAGAGAGTTCCAGAAATACATCTATTTCTGCTTTATTGACTATGGCAAAGCCTTTGACTGTGTGGATCACAATGAACTGGAAAATTCTGAAAGAGATGGGAATACCAGACAACCTGACCTGCCTCTTGAGAAACCTGTATGCAGGTCAGGAAGCAGTAGTTAGAACTGGACATGGAACAACAGACTGGTGCCAAATAGGAAAAGGAGTACGTAAAGGCTGTGTATTGTCACCCTGCTTATTTAACTTATATGCAGAGTACATCATGAGAAATGCTGGGCTGGAGGAAACACAAGCTGGACTCAAGATTGCTGGAAGAAATTTCAGTAACCTCAGATATGCAGTGGAGAAGGCAATGGCAACCCACCCCAGTACTCTTGCCTGGAAAATCCCATGGGCGGAGGAGCCTGGTAGGCTGCAGTCCATGGGATCGCGAAGAGTCGGACATGACTGAGTGACTTCACTTTCATTTTTCACTTTCATGCATTGGAGAAGGAAATGGCAACCCACTCCAGTATTCTTGCCTAGAGAATTCCAGGGACGGGGAGCCTGGTGGGCTGGCATCTCTGGGGTCGCACAGAGTCAGACACGACTGAAGCGACTTAGCAGTAGCAGCAGCAAATATGCAGATGACACCACCCTTATGGCAGAAAGTGAAGAAGAACTAAAGAGTGTCTTGATGAAAGTGAAAGAGGAGAGTGAAAAAGTTGGCTTAAAGCTCAACATTCAGAAAACTAAGATCATGGCATCCGGTCCCATCACTTCATGGCAAATAGATCGGGAAACAGGGGAAACAGTGGCTGTCTATTTTTCTGGGCTCCAAAATCACTGCAAATGGTGATTGCAGCTGTGAAATTAAAAGACGCTTACTCCTTGGAAGGAAAGTTATGACCAACCTAGACAGCATATTAAAAAGCAGAGACATTACTTTGTCAACAAAGGTCTGTCTAGTCAAGGCTATCGTTTTTCCGGTGGTCATGTATGGATGTGAGAGTTGGACTACAAAGAAAGCTGAGCGCCAAAGTATCAATGCTCTTGAACTGTGGTGTTGGAGAAGACTCTTGAGAGTCCCTTGGACTGCAAGGAGGTCTAACCAGTCCATCCTAAAGGAGATCAGTCCTGGGTGTTCATTGGAAGGATTGATTTTGAAGCTGAAACTCCAATACTTTGGCCACCTGATGCGAAGAGCTGACTTATTTGAAAAGACCCAGATGCTGGGAAAGATTGAGGGCAGGAGGAGAAGGGGACAACAGAGGATGAGATAGTTAGATGGCATCACTGACTCAATGGACATGGGTTTGGGTGGACTCTCGGAGTTGGTGATGGCCACGGAGGCCTGGCGTGCTGCGATTCATGGGGCCGCAAAGAATTGGACACAACTGAGTGACTGAGCTGAACTGATATACAGTAGTGTACAAGACTTCCAAATCTTTGAATTATAAACATCCTTAGTAGTAAAAGAAGGAGTCAGACTTAGGATTTCCATTCTTATGCTATATCAGGAGCTTGCTTCATGTTTTCTTTACTTGACTTTTAGAAGAGCACAGTCTTCATTTTCCTATCTCTCAGGCCACTTTGCTGACTGTAGTTGTGCCTCTTTTTCCTTTTCCATGTTCATTAATCATCATCCTTTGGTGATCTTGTGGCTTTACATACTACCTATATGCTGAAAAGCATCAAATTTGTATCGTGATCTAGACCTCTCTTCTCAACTCTAGGTTCATATCCAGTTACCTCCTTGGCTATCTAATAATTATCTCAAATTCAACATGTCCAAAACTGAATTCCTGATCTTCATCCCAAAACCGCCTCTGCATGCACCTTCCATAACTCAGTTGCTCAAACCAAAAACCTAGAAGTCAGTCCTAAGGCCTCCACTTCACTCCCACTCCACATCCATTCTATTAAGAAGACCTACCATCTTTCCCTTCAGAATGTATCCATACTCTGATTGCTAAACTCTTAGTGATATACCCTTCCTTCCACCCTTGCCCTCTTTACTATGTATTTCAACATAGCAATCATGGTGATCTTTTTAAGACGTAGTCAGATATTGTCATTTCTCTACTCAAAGCAGTCTAAGGGTGTCTCACTCAATAGAAGCCATAATCCTTAAAGTGACTAGAAAGACCTCCTGTATTAGGAGTTGACAAACTATGGCCCTGGGACCTCTTTGATCCACTGCCTGTTTTTGCATGAGCTGTGGGCTAAGAGTGATTTTTATGTTTTTAAATTGTTAAAAAAAACTGGTATTTTGTGAAATAACATTAGATGAAGTTGAAATTTCAGTGCCTATAAATAAAAGTTGAATTGGAATACCGCCACACCCAATTGTTTGCATACTGTCTTATGGCTACATTTGCAGTGCAGAGGCAGAGTTGAGTAGTAGAGACCTTCTGGTTCCAAAGCCTAATGTACTTTTTATCTGGTCCTTTAAAGAAAAAGTTTGCCATCTTCTGCCTTGTGTGGTCTGGTCTCTTACTTCCACCCGCAGTCCTCACTGCCCTTCTCTCCTCACTCACCCTGCTTCAGCCTTCCAACCACAGTGGTCTCCTTGTTGTGTCTCCATCTGACCAGGTACACTGTTTTCCCCCTGCCAGGAATACTCATTCCTGAGATCTCTGCATGGCTCATGCCCTTTCCCCATCAAGGTTTACTCAGGCATCAGCTTCTCAATGAAGACCAACCACAATCCTACCCTCCTGTGTGTAGTATCTGCACGTATTTGTGCTGTCCCCTGCTTTCTTCCCCATAGGGCTTCACACTTTCTCACATACTGTTTAGATTATTTATTTTTACATTTATTGTTTTTTGGTTGTTTCCCACCCTCTGGACTTAGAAGAGTGGGAATTTTTGTCTGTTTTGTTCACTGATCCAGTCTAAGCGCCTAGAGCAGTGGCTGGATTATTATAGATGTTCAATGAAGACTTGTTGAGATGCACTGAATTATTGGTTCTTTAACCAAATGAGTCATCTGACTGGGGGATACAGCTCTGTCATTCTGTCCCTGTTGTCAGGAATGGGGAAGGGCTAGTGTGTGTGCCTTTGGTGAGATGTGTTTTCTAGTTACCACTTCCTTGAACAGGTTACTTAAGAACATCTTTTCCATTCTGCTCACTGACAGTAAGTGCTCAGAAAGCTTTCTGATTGACCTAGCCGGCTTGCGCAGTGCCTCTTTTGTTAGGAGTGCAGCTTTCCTGCCGTCTTTGTGTACACTATTTATTAGTGGAGTAGGGACCTTTTTGCCTGTGTCCAGTGTTGCAAGGCTTCAAATGATGTGGTGGGATTGAACTTTTTCATCATGATAGGTGTTTCCAGGTAGGAATGAAAAGCTGGATTTTTGGAGTAGGTATATGTAATTTATGGGTTATCCAGTTTAGCTTTCTCATATGTGCTTTTTTAATATAGAAAATAAAAGGAAATTTCCAGAGGAAAATACTGAAATTCAGTATTTTTTTTTTTTTCAAGTTAGTATTGTACAGAAACTTAATGCCACCATGTAGGAAAAGTTTATTTGAAGGGATTTGGAAGAATTATTGAATTTATATGTGTTTGCTCTTCTTTTAATGTATCTGAATTGGTTCATTTTCGTATGCCCTGTACTATCAAGTACAGTACCAAGTACAGAACAGATGATAAATAAGTCTGTATTTACTAGTAAATCTCTTTATCTTAAACTAATCCTCTTGGTGTATCAGTGAGATGTCTTTTTCTTATTTTGTATTTGCCTATCTTTAATATAGCGAACAATAGTGACAAACCTAGACAGTGTATTAAAAAGCAGAGACATCACTTTGCCCACAGAGGTCACATATAGTCAAGTCTATGGTTTTTCCAGTAGTCATGTTTGGATTTGAGAGTTGGACCATAAAGAAGGCTGAGTGCAGAAGAATTGATGCTTTTAAACTGCGGTGTTGGAGAAGACTCTTGAGTCCCTTGGACTGCACAGAGGTCAGTCAAACCAGTCCATCCTAAAGAAAATCAACCCTGAATATTCATTGGAAGGACTAATGCTGAAGCTGAAGCTCCAGTATTTTGGCTACCTGATGTGAAGAGTTGAGTCATTGGAAAAGTCCCTGAGGCAGGAGGAGAAGGGGACGACAGACAAAAAGATGGTTGGATGTCATCACCGACTTAATGGACATGAGTTTGAGCAAGCTCTGGGAGATGGTGAAGGACAGGGAGGCCTGGTGCTGCAGTCCGTGGGGTTCCATGTACAGTCCAGCGAGTTGTACATGACTGAGTGGTTGAACAACAAAATAGTTTTCTGGTGATGTGTGTAGGCTTTTCCATGTATAGTACCATGCCATCTGCAGATAGTGACAGGTCTACTTGTTCCTTTCCAATTTGAATTGTCTTTATTTCTTTTTCTTCTGTGATAGCTGTGGCTAGGATTTCTAAAACTGTTGAATAACAGTGGCAAATAGGGCCCAGAGCTTGATGTTTGGGTAGGGTGTTTACTCTCCATACTAATGACTGAAAAGTGCTGTTGGTGATCCATAATTTCTCCACTATGTCAGCTTTTTTTTTTTTTTTTTGGTTGCGTTTGTTCTTAGTTGTGGCACATGGGTAGAACACCCAGGCTCAGTACTTGCATAACTTGGGCTTAGTTGCTCCATTGTATGTGAGATCATAGTTCCCTGACCAGGGACCAAACCTGCATCCCCTGTTTGCAAGGTTGATTCTTAAACCACTAGACTACCAGGCAAGTCCCACTGCATCAACTTTTACTTAGCATTCTTCTCTCTTTTTCTGTTTTCAGCCAACTTTCATAATATGTTTGACTTACTGGTTTTACCTTTTTATAGAGAGCAGCTTGTGGATTTTGTTTTCAGTTCTTATGTAAATGTACAGCAGTCTTTGGCTGCAGGATTCACAGCCAAGTACTGAATGGTTGAATCCTCTAGAATGGAGTAAGGTTGGAAATGGGAAATGCAAAAAACTCTAAATAGTATAGTTTGATCTTTATACAAAAGATAAAATTCTAGTGACAGGGTGGTCTTTGAAATGTCTCTTACCATTGATCATGTTTTAGTTTGTGTCTTAACTTTGTTGCACAAAAGGGCCCTGTGATTTGCAGTATATATATGTTCCCTCTTTGATTTGATATATGGAATAATCTAAGTTCCATCTATTTTGTTCATTCGCTTAGTCATGTCTGACTCTTTGTGACCCCATGCACAGCAACATGCTGGGCTTACCTGTCCTTCACTGTCTCCCAGAGTTTGTTCAAATTCATGTCCATTGAGTTGATGATGATCTCATCCTGTTGTCTCCTTCTCCTCCTACCCTCAATCTTTCCATAATTAGTTGTTATGTAACGTAAAAAACTCAATCTTCACTGGCTTATTTCAGGTGGATTTTGTAAGTCAGAGTCAGGGAAGTTGGTTATAAGATGTGAATTGTGTTGCATGTAGGTCATAACTTAGTATCATTTGACTGAGTGTGGATCTGTTTTTTTCATTTGTAGTATTGGGTAGAGTTAAATGTCACCTTTAACTTTGCTGGTCCTAAAAATTCAAAAAGGATCTTTTTTTCTTTAAGAGAGTAACTGTTAGGAAATTATTGTAGATGAAAGTAAAAAGGGGATTTCCTTGTTTAAGGGAAAATTTAAAGGAAGTATTCTTGCCTGGAAAATTCCATGGACTAAGGAGCCTGGTGGGCTGCAGTCCATGGGGTTTCGAGGAGTCAGACATGACTGAACACACAACACAGCACAACACACAGAACACTGCGATGAAGAGGAAGCTGCTTCTCGTGGGTGTTCATGTCTTCTGTGTGTGTGTTTCTCCTGATAGTCATGTAATGTATATGTTCTATTTTAATAGTCTCTAGTTTTTTTTCTTTCTTTTTTTATTTTTTACAGCTGGCTTGTATATAAGGACCTCAGCAGTGTTCAGAAAAGCTTATTTTTACCTTACCTGGAATAAAATCTCAAAAGTGGAACATAGGGGTAATAGAATGAGTCTTAGGCCTCTGGGCAGAAATATGCGTGGGATTCTGGTGACAGCCATTCATGGGTAATGAAATAAGGATTGAGTGAATATTCAGCAGTGTGGCATAGCACTGCATATAGGTTGAGAGGGCAGTAAGGTCTCTAGGGAGTTAGGAGAGGAGAGCCAAAAAAGCATGCTGAATTTTAGGCCTGAAATGATTAAAGAAGAGATATTGTTCCAACATATATTGTAAGTCTGATGGCAGTGTCAAATGGAAAAGCCTCTTGGTTACAAGCAAAAGTGTTATATTTCCAGGTGTCCTTATCTACTTTTCAGATAGGCCTGACTGATGCCAATTTCTGTTGAAAATCTCATGGTTAATTGCAACATTTTCCCCACCAATAGTAGTATTACATTTTCTGGTTGTATTTCTTTACTGAATCTGTGTTTGTTAATATATTCATCTCATTGAATACAACTAGTTATTTCTCTGGTCATATCACTTAGGCTCTTGGGCCCAGGCCTTCAAAGGATGTTTTAGCTTTTGTTTAAAATAAGTAATTTTCCACAATGAAGATTGTTCTGTTTTATTCAGTAATATGTTTATGGGTTTCACCCTCTGATATGAAACTAATCATAAATAAGCATTTTTGAAAAGTTGTTTTTCTTTTTCTCTTGCAAGTGTACTCTAGAGAACAAGCCTTCAGATATCTTTGCCATATTGACTCTGAGCCATCAGGGGACTCAGGCTTATGAGGAGGTACTGTCACACAAAGCAGTGTCTAGTGAAGACGACAAGAAAGAGGGGAAAGGATCGGAAGAAGAAGCTAAAATACTATAGAAAACCATGGTAGGTTATCATTTATAATTCCTTAATTTAGTTACCGAAGAGCTCAGTTATTTAAAGTTGAAACTATTAACAGTGAAGGCAAGTAAAAACAGTGGTGTTAATTTTTGGCTCCAGTGCATCAGCTGAAGATGCCATTCTACTATTTAAGCAAAGCGAATGAGTTCAGATTTATTACGAGCCCTTTAAACCACAAGATGGAGCCCCATGAGCCTGCAGTCCATAAATTATTAAATACAAAGGAGAGAATGCTCATAAATAATATTTTCTAATAAAACTGGTATTAGCAAACTGATACAAATGGCTAAGGTGACCTTGAACTTGAAATTATGTAATTTTTCTCTAGCCTTCTACCTGAAGCTCAGTGTTTTAAAGTCCTGAACCAGTTCTTTAAGTAATGATTTGAAGGTTTTGCAGTTTTGTAAAATGTGTGTGTATTTAACTGAAAACAAAACAAAACAAAACTTTTTTTTCCACGTGCTTTTGATTTTAAAATAATAAGGTCAAATATTGAGTGTATTGAGGTTACTGAACTGAATATCCTAGAAACCTTAGTTTTTGTGGAAAGTTCATACTTAAATTGAATTAATTTTTTAATTGGTAAAATATGCTGAAATATTTTGCTCCTATTTTGGTTCTGAAGGATATGTGATTTCCCCCCCACCCCCCCACCGCTAAGTGTAAGCAAGAAAATGCTTAAAAAAGATAAGTGTGGGGAAAAGCACAAAATATTAATCATCTGTGTTTTTGAAATATGTTGTTTAGCAAGTCTGAAGGTATTTCTTTAAGAAAGATTTTATTTAAAAAAAAATTTGTTCTGGGTTTGTTCTAGCAACTTAGTTGACTTGGTCTCTAAAGAAGGAACTCTACTAATATTTTAATTGTGAATGGTGGGGAAAAATGTTAACTTGGGATGGATTTTCTCTGTCATTTAGTTTTATGGTGAGCTGTGATGAATGACACTATAACTTGTATTTCTTCTCATATGAAATGAATTATTTGCCTCTTCAGCTTATTTATCTGTTGTAGTCTAGATATTCTTACTGCTTAAATACTTCATATATATCACTTGTCATAGTTGGTGAAAATTCTTTTCCTAGTTTATTCATTTTAAATGTAGCTTGTTCATTTTGCTGTGTAGTGGTACAAGTGTCTTAATGGTATTTGTAAATTTGGAGATATTCAAAGGTTTTTGGATGTGTGACTCATGAGTGTGAAGGATCTACTCTATTAAAATTTCATGAAATTCATTCTATTTCTAGGTGCTAATCTGCTCCACTGATTTCTGGGCCAGCATGTCATTTTAATTATTGCTTTTTAAATTTTTGATATTTTATTTTAGCATAATGGTACCACCCATCCACCTTTGTAGAATAGTTCTTAATGCTGTCATTGATCCCTCCCCTCACCCCCATGAGCTTTAAAATTATTTTTGTGAAATACTAAAATGAATCTATCTTGAGGGAATTTTGATTGAGAATGTGTACATATTTGTAAATTAGTTTGGGAAATTAATTCTTTTACAATATTTATTTTCCCCATTTTGGAAGCTGGAATATCTCCTACTAATCTATTTTAAAAATTAAAGCATCACACCAAAGGTTTGAATGCCAAAAAGTAAGTAAGATTCTGATGTGGCCCATAGTTTTACTGTCTTGTTCACATATAACTTTGTATTTTATATTATTATATTACAAAATCTCAATTTTTCAAAGTGCAGAAGTATTCAGCAGTTTGGATAGGAGTGACTGGGTATCATGAGTCATCTGTATGCATTTCTATATACTCTGCCGAAAATAGGAAGTGTCTGTTTCTTGCCAATGATGTGTGATATGGATGACCTTTTTTGATGTGATATTGAAAACACATCTATTCAGCTAAAAGGTGGAATATACATAATACTGAATGTGATGTGTGTGAACTTTTCCAAAACATGAATGAAAGATTTAAGGTTTTCTGGTGTGGGTTTTTACTTCCTTTCTTGAGCAGTTTTTTTGTTGTTTCAATGTTAACTGTTTCACAACAGTTTGACATAGCTAATCACAACAGTTATTAGCTGTGACTTGATTAAAATATATTTGTAAGTCATCCTTTTCAGGTACCATTTCTTTTATCAAAGTAATAGTTTTCTTTCGTCTTCTGACAGAGATCTATCAGATCTTTTGCCAATGATGATCGCCATGTTATGGTGAAACATTCGACAATTTATCCATCTCCGGAGGAACTTGAAGCTGTTCAGAATATGGTATCTACTGTTGAGTGTGCTCTTAAACATGTCTCAGATTGGCTGGATGAAACAAGTAAAGGCACAAAAGCAGAGGGTGAGACCGAAGTAAAGAAGGAAGAGGCCGTAGACACCTATTCCAAGTAAGTGTGACCTGACCTTTGTGTGACACTTTACTTGTAGTGCCCAGAAAGTCCAGGGTCCCATCCCACTGGGTTACACTTGGTATGTGGTGTTCTTTGGGTTTTCTCGTTTATATGACTGTAAACAAGGAAGTAATTGTGGAATTTTTCTGAGTTAAATTTGAAGGGACAGTAGAAGAGGAATAATGATTAGATCAGAGAAACAGGATAGAGATGTTCAGGATCCCTTTAAAAAGGGATATAAGCCCTTAAAAAAACCCCTCTGTTTCAGAGATTGTGATATGTCATCTTTTTCATGTGTTGGTTTAGTTTCCTAAATTCAGAAGTAAACACTAGTTTTTTTTTTTTTTTGGTCTCTGGGGAAGTCGTAAAATGTCATTTTTTCAGGTGTTTAAAAATTCTGATGTAGAAGAAAGAGTGCAGGAGAATGTCCTCCAAAGGTATTTTTGACTGAATCTTCCTCGACGACTCCCAGGATCCAGTGTAGTGTCTTACATGTAGTACATGCTCATTGGGTATTGAATGAATGGCCTAATGGGAACCAGACCCTTCAGCTATTACAGCAGTGCTTCCAGTGCTGCAGCAAAAGTGAGTTATGAGTGAGATAAAGCTGAGTGAGAACTAGGAAACTATTTATGCCTTGCTAAACTTAGAGTTACTGTTTTGAGCAATGTCACTATGATTGGAGTAAGAATATAGTTTACTTTGAAAGAGAAAGCTCATTTGACTGCATTGTATTCGTAGGATTAAGAACATTACTTTGACTACAACTGGTAAATTGAGGATAGGAGTTACAGAATTTTTTTCTCAGCCTTTCAATTCTATATCAGTATGATAAGTAGATAAAGAATAGTGGGAAAGTATTGATAAATTGATTTCTTTAACTGAAAGATAGTGTAACCTTTCCATCTTCAGATGAAAGAAAATCAGTATCCGTTTTTAGCTGAAGATTATATTTTCTTGACTTCGTTAACTTATTACAGGTAATATATACATTAGCTATAGATTTGTCAGCTTGAAGTTTCTTGGCAATATAATTCACTTTTTCTTGCATATGATAAGTTTAAAAAGATACTGTCAAAATATACAGTTCATTGGTAATTAGTAGTATCATCCAATAATGAAGCTCTTTGTATCTTAGTCCCCGCACAAGTTAAGTAGTCATAAATTCCTTACTTATAGATTATGGGGAACACATGTATACTAATTAAATACTTTTCTATTAAAGAAAAAAAAAAAAAAAAGATTAACTGATTGATTGGCCACACTGCAGGGGTTGTGTAATCTTAGTTCACAAATCAGGAATTGAATCTGGGCCAAGGCAGTGAAAGTGCCGAGTCTTAACAACTGGATCACTAGGGAATTCCTGCATTCCGTGTTTAAGTTGCATGTCGGAATGTGTTTATACCATTTATTGTGGTAAAACTTCTATGATTTGCTGTTTTTACCATTTCTAAGTATTTTTCAGTGAAGTCAGTCCTTTTAAATACATCTCTATGCTGTCAAGGCTGAACAGACTCTTGGAAAGTGCTCCAGTAGACACTTGCTGAACTGGATCAGGTTGCTGAGTTGTCAAGGTGTTTAAAACATGATGTACTGTGTGCTTTGTTTGAATTTTTAAATAGTGTTGTGTGAACTCTGTAAAGTGTTTCCAGTTTGTGAAACATTCCTGGGTTGAGCCCTTGGGTGTGATTCTTCCCGTGTAGTAGAGCTTAAGGTGTAGAATGATTGTGTCCCTATTTTATATAAAACAGAGGCAGGCATGGCTTCCAGACAGAGCTGTTGTGGTCATAGACACAAATTATGCTCCTGATGTGTGCTAAGCACTGCAGAGGGCCCAGAGACAGGAAGGGCTTGCTTGTATTTATTAAGGACCTTCTATTGCCAGGCACTGTTAGACAGCTTTTACCTGTGTGCTCGTGTTTTACCTCTTTACAAACTGACTCACAAGTTCCCACTATATGTATTTTAGAAATATTAAGTATTTAGCTTAATTTAAATTAATTCCCTGTTGGGGTCACTTGCTTTATAATACCTCATATTCAAATTCATTACTAAAATTTAGAACTGAATTAAGACTTAGTTTCTCTGCTCAGTCTTGCTGTCTTCTACATGGTTAAGACCAAGTATATCATAGTTACGGTATAGAATGTAATAAGCAAGCTAATAAGGGCTAGTTAATAACATCTACTGTTTATTGAGTGCCAATTACTGTATCAGATTACTTTTCACATTATTTTACAACAAATCTGCTAGTCTCTATTACTGTTGCCTGTCCTTCACCCCCATTTTACTTAAATTTCCAGTGCTTCATATTTGGTTATGAAGAAAGAGTGACTCAGAATTGATAACAAATTTGCCTTGCTTAAGGTCACTGAGTGTGTGGTGGAGTCAGGATTCACATTCAAGTCTGTCAGACTCAGATCTACTTTTCTTCACATCTTCACTTTGATTATCCATGACCAAAACGTGAAAGTACAGAGCAGGGAAAGACTAGGTGTGGGGTCTGGGGATCAGAAAAATCCTCACAAAGGAGGTAGCGTTTGCAGTTGGCTCTCCAGAGAGTGAGTAGGGTTTGTCAGACAGTGAAAGTAGAAGAAAAAATAAATATCAGCAAGGATCTAGGTGTGAAAAAGTATCAGGAAAAAGTATCGGGACTGTTTAAAGAATAATAGCTATTTTTTATTGAGCTATTAATATATGCCAGGCTCTGGGCTAAGTTCATTACTTATGCTAATTATTAATAAGTGATATTCTCAGTACTGCTCTGAGGAAGGTATTACTCTGTTGTTTTTTTTTTAACAAATGAAGAAATAGACTCAAAGTCAAGTAATTTGTAATTTGTCCAGTGTCATATAGTAAGTGGCAGATCCAGGATTCGAAACAGGAAGTCATGCTCATTCCTAAATTGCTTCCCAATAAGCCCATGTCTAAGTGTTCAGTGGGACACCAGGAAAGACACAGGCAGAGTTCCGTCCTTGTTGTGCCTTTGGAAGACTGCTCTGGTTGTAACATACTCTATACAGTAGATGAGATGCTAGGAGTTAGGTGAGACGTAGTAAGAGCCTGAAAAGAAGCTAGTTTGAAGACGGGTTTAAGAGTGATTATGAGGGGAGAATTTATAAACTGTTACTAGGTTTCGGAGAAAGATGAAAGAATAGGAATACAGAGGAAAAAATAATCAAAGATGACAGACTCTATTCTTAATATCAAGTAATGCCCTATATTTGGTTTACTTGCTTCAAAATGATTTTTATTTCTTTTTATACTTGTACCACCCTTATAATTTTTCATTGCTTTAATGTTTATTGACTCTCTCAGGTGTGGCAGGCACTGAGCTGTGGCTGAGTTATTTATGATTTCCTGTCTTGTTTCCATTGCCACTATTCTGTTTCTCTTTTCTCCAGTTCATTCTCCAACTCTGCTAACTTGGGCTCAACTCTACTGACTCTGCCCTCAGCTAGAATGACCTTTTTTTTCTCTTTAACCAAATCATGACTCTGCTGAAGTCACTCTTGAAGTTTGCCTTGCTTGAAGTCTCTAATTTTGATCTTTCTCTTTTCTGAAATTATGATGCAGTCATAACGTAAAGAGCTTGAGTGTTGTGGTCATATCATCTTGAGTTTGAATCTGTTGTTCACTTGTTCAGTCATGTCCAACTCTGTGCTACCCCATGGACTGCAGAACCATTTTACTGTCTGTGAACTTGAACAATTAATCACCAGTTTTGAGATTCTCATTCCTTGTCTTTCAAATGCAGGCTCTTTGTTAGGTCTAAATGAGATTTGTGGCATGCAGTTTGTTCTCAGATGTCACATTTGTCTTCCTTCTTAAGCAGGTTTTAAACAGCTTTTGTACTTAATCTGCAGTGTGAGCCTCTGAAGCAGGAGAATTTGGAGTATGTTCTCCATATTCAAACACTTGCTTATTTGTTGAATGACCATTAAGTTGAGTTACATTTTCATTTGTAATTGAGGGGAATGAACTAATAAGCTTTAGGTATTAAAATCAAGGATAGATATTAATGTTATTCTTATGCACCATTCATGACTTGATATTCTTTGAATGTGCGTTCTTCTGGTTACCACTGGATTTGGATTGTGTGTGTTGGCAGATCATCTTTGGGTTCCTCAGCTCTTCACTTTTATCACATTATTCTGCTTTCCCCATAAACTTTTATGGATTCCTAGAATGCTACAGCTACAAGGAGAGAGCTAAGGCTTACCCAGCCAATAGCCATTTTACAGTTACAGATACTGAGCCAGAAGGCACTGCTAGGAGCAGAGGTCAGGTCTTTTCATTTCCACTCTGATGCTCTTTCTTAGTATACCACGGTGTTCATGTTTGTCACAATTCTTTACTTGCTAATTAAAAGGTAAAAGGAGGAAGTTTGAATAATTGAAAAGATATTTAAGGGGATACAGTATTTTTGGATTTTCCTAAGCAGTATAGATTTAATAAAGAATTGAGAGATCTATCATTTGAAACAGTCTCCCTACTGGTTCTTTGTGTAAGGTAGTTTATGAGCCTTAAATCTGAGACTTACTTTTGTGGAATTTTGGATATCTGGATTTATGTTCTGCCTTATCAATTCATATGGATGTCCAGAAAACCAAGTGATGATTAAGTTATAGTTTCAGAAGTAGGCTGTGAAAGTAATCATTCAGACTTTTATTTTTAGGGATCAAGGTGGTCGGACATTGTGTGGTGTAATGAGGATTGGCCTGGTTGCAAAAGGCTTGCTGATTAAAGATGATATGGACTTGGAGCTGGTTTTAATGTGCAAAGACAAACCCACAGAGACCCTGTTAAATACAGTCAAAGATAATCTTCCTATTCAGATTCAGGTGAGTACAGTTTAATTGTACCTCTAGGAGAATTTGTGAAAAGGTAAAAATAGGTAGTGATCTTCATTAATTTAATAAAAAGAAATTGATAACGTAAAAGGTAGGTACAGACGGCTACTCTGGGTCTGTGCATCATCCATCACATCTAAGGCAAACTTCTGGTGATTAGTATTCAAAGTACAGTCTTAAATTTTTCAGACGTATGTTGCTGAGAGTCTTCATGTTTTCCAGAGTAGGCCTCTCAATGTTATAAAACTCTCTAGAAGGTTTGATATAGGGTGGAAAAGAACAAAAAGAGCCTGGACAACTGGAAACTTTGATAGATGCTAATTTTTTAAATTGACGACTCTGTTAATTTCATTTCATTCATTCATTCTGTTAATAGAAACTCATTATTAATTCCTTGTTTTCGAGCCTTTTTCATATTGGGATGCATTTAGAGAATTTTACTGTTGTCATGTTTCCTGGAGGATGCTGCTGGAGGCTGAAGGCTCCCCAGGGCTGAAGGCAACTGGTTGGTCCAGGGCTGTGGTCACTTTAGGACCTGCTCTACCAGCCTGCTCCAAGGGTCAGTTGAAAACTGTGATCACCTTTCATTTTCAGATATGTTACCTTTGGTATAATTAGATTACATCTTTTTGATGATTTTATATCAGTTAGTCCTTCAATCCATGTTGCATAAATAGATATCAGCACACAAGGCTGAACTGTGAGTTGTTGAATGCTCTCTTTTTTTGTAGTTGGTTTCCTTTATTTGTATTTCTTCTGTGGAGACCTTTTTCCCCCCAAAGTAAAATGAATTCTAAATTTGTCTTTATTAGCTTTGTTACTGGATCATTTTCTTTCATATTCACCAACTGATTTTCAGAACCATCTTCCTGACTTTAATCTGCCGTTCCTGAAACTCAAATTTGTGTTACTTATTGACACATTCTCCTATATTAATTTCTGGAGCACTTTTTAAAAAAAATCATTTTTAGATCTTAACACTTACTTTCTAAGTGAGCAAATACATTTGATTTTTCCATTTTCAGTTCTGATTGAAGGAAAGTTTCTGTTCTTTCAAGGGTTAAATTCATTTCTTTTAAAGAAAGATATAAAAGATTAAAGACTAAATCATTGTGTGATCATTTGAGAAGGGAGAGTGGTAAGCAACATGGAGTACAGTAAAGAAAGTTCAGTAACGGGTTTCTGACTATACTTTTTGTTATTAGAATGTTAATGTTGTAAAATCCATCTTTTTTCCATTTTTACATTTATTTCTGCTTTTATTATAGTGAACATTGTTATTCTTAAATTTGTACTAGAGTAATCAGCAAAGAGTTGGACATATGGAGGCTTTTCCAACCATCTCACCCCCTTTTCTGTTCTCTTTAGTGAGTTGTTTTATATGAGTGGTCATATTTTCAGTGTGTCAGGATGGGAAAAGGGTTGAAAATCAGCTGTAAGAAATTGAAGATCTGTTGTATTTCTCAGTATTGAAGATGCAGGAAATTGGAGCTTCAGTTGTACTAATAGAGCTTTCTCAGTGTAGTTCACAACTGTGTGAACTCTGTATTTTCTGTTTCTGGGCACTACAGTTTTAAACTTTTTGTCAGGCTAGCAAGTGTTTGAGGGAAGGGCCTGGGAGAGAATGCAGACTGTGTAAACTGTTTCAAATTTGAAGAGACTAGGGCTTTTTACACTAGAGAAGCTGAAAAAAGATACAAGTATCTTCAGATCTTTGAAGAGCAAAAGTGGCCTGAACTCTTAAGACCAGTGGTGGACATTTTAAGAAACATATCTGATTTTAACATAGCCAATAGAGTTATCCAGCAATGAAACCAGCGGCTTTGTGTGATGGTTGGGATCCATGACTGTAGCTGTTTGGGTAGAGGTACCCAAATAAATGGGGATGTAATTGTATACTCACTTTATATTAATTTATATATGTACACATATTTGCTATGCCTTTATATGTACACACAAGCATGGACATCTTATTATTAATACAAAAATGTTTAGAAAATCATTTAAAATGGGATTTTTGCATTTATTCCGTGCCTACCCCTTTTTTCTTGGTGTTCGTTTGGAAAACCAGTCTCTGATACAATACGAACTTATTTCCTTGTGAATTAAAAACTTTTTCCCTGAACACTTATCATAGCAAAACTTTGAGTTATCAGGGTACCTTAATTAATTGGGATTGTATCAGACCTTTTCTCTATGTACTCTTTTCTATGGTGATTTTAGAACTTCCCTTGAGCAGAGGAAGAAGGATGACCAAAACCAGAGTCACTTAGAATTAGTCTAGCCCAATACTCATATCATATTTCATTACTCTGGATGTGTCTTAAAGAGTGATCTGCATGTACAGTTGAAAAATTGACTGTGCTTTTTCTCTGAGACATCTTTACTGCTCTTATGCAGAGTGAATGTGAGCAGTTTCCTGCTTTTTTCTCTGTACTCTAGTTCTGGCTTTTCCAGCCACTATGTGGCCTTTCCCTTTCTTGGTTTCCTCTGTTCAAAATTAGGGTAATGAATTTTCAGTTTTCTGTCTTTTTTTGGATGTTTAATGGTAAAATGCTGTTCTTATATAAATGACTTTGAGTTCCCTTAATGCACAGTTGATGAGTAGAGAGACCCAGTAGTGTTTCTGTTCAACTATTTATATTAGGTAATATATATTAAATTTTACCACCAAGAAAGGCCCTGTGTAACTAAACTATATATATTTAATGTATAGCAATACATTAAATGTATACTTAAAAGCAATCCTAGTTGGTGATAATTTTTTGTATAATTGTTAAAAGAAGCAGTGAACATTTCCGTGTGGATGTCAGATGACTTGTCCCAGAGAAGGTCTCACTGGAGTGATTTCTGACACCTCTTGTTAGAGACGGGAAGTTAGTTACTTGTTTATATTAACCTTTCTACTGATGAGTGATTGTGCAGAGATCCATTTGCATTTATTCTTACTTGATTTTCTTTAAAAATCTACATAATCTTACATAAAAGATTAGATAATCTTATATTTATAAATCTTTATTAGCAAGTAGGAGTTCCTGTTTAGGTTGTCCTATCAAAAAAGATATTGGTTTAGAGAGCATTCCCAGCAACTTACTATTCTATATAAGTCCTTTGTAATAATTTCAAGAACAATAATTTACCTTTTGTTGTATAATGATGCTTTTGGTAACTTTCACTTTCAAATATTAGAAAGAATGATTTTAAATGTTGTTTAATAATTGAATAGATGATTGACCTTGTGGTTGCTTTTTGAGGGATGGAGAAAGAGGATTCGCCGGTAAGTTGGGAGAGAGAAATGTTACTTCCACCCTAAAGAACTAAAGATTACTCTTTCAGAACAGTAAAAACTAATCGTTAATAACTTTTGAAAACCAAGACTAAGGGGGGAATCATTCATTTTTTGAAATTTTAATTAATTGGCTGTATTTGAAATCTTGGTGACTTTCAGAAACTCACAGAAGAGAAATATCAAGTGGAACAATGTGTAGATGAGGCATCTATTATAATTCGGAATACAAAAGAACCCACGCTAACTTTGAAGGTGATACTTACTTCCCCTCTAATTAGAGACGAATTGGAGAAGAAGGACGGAGGTACACATGTGTATATATATGTATATGTATATATAGAGAGACATAGATGTGTATATATAAATATATATTTGTTTTGTTCACATAAGACCTCTCTTAAATGCTGCACTAATTATGTTCAGTGGATTTAAGAAATAATCTGTCTTTTGTTTTTTGCCAGAGTATTTTAAGCAGATTTATTCCTATACGATCTCTGTATTTTGCAAAAATGTTTATATTCAAAATGTTTATATTCAACCTAAAATATGTTAATTCAGAAAAACCTGTGCTTATGTTGGTTTTAAATCCAATTTAATTTTTATACTGTTTCGGTGTTCTGTTTTACTTTGTCTAGTTTTGCATTGCTATTGGTATCAGCTAACCTGTTCTGGGTAGCTTGGTTATTAGGTCTGATTTTAGGGTTAAATGTGGTTCAAAACAGTACTGTTTTCAATTTTACATGTAGTAACTCCGTAACTTTTTAAGAATTATGCTTTAATTGCCTAAGTGTTTTGTAATGTAAGAGAGATAAATTAGGGGGCTTTTTATTTTTTTTTTAAATAATCTTTAGTAAAAATTTTTTTCTAGGAGGTGTGTGATCCTTTTAACATTTAGGATTTTATATATGTGGGAATTTTAATCTGACTTTCTTCTGAAGTTAAAAAGAATTTCTGCATAGCAGTGCCGTCAAATAAAAGTGGAGTGAGAAATCTATTCTGTTTTAAGAAGTACTGTTGGAGCTGGATTTCTTTTTAAATATTTTTATCCTTTCACATCAGCTTGTTTCTGCCTCTTAGTCCTGTCTCTAGAAACTTGCCGTGTGCTATTTCTCCTGTGTCAGACCTTTGACCAACTGGCCTCTCTGTTATGACAGTTTAGAGGCAGTGTGGCCTAACTGGGCCATCAAGGACTCCCTGTTGCTGTTTTTCATCACTAGATATTCAGCAAGTTCCATTGTTTACTCCCCTACCTGAAATACCAGTGCAGCAAGAAGTATTGGTCAGTTTCTTAATTTATTTCAAGTTGACGATAAAGGAAGAAAAAGACACATTTTATCAGAGATGTTAGAATTTCAAGTTTTGAAGGCATGACTCATAGGATTTCTTAAAGTAAAAGTGATAGACTTCCTTTTTAAAGAAGTCCTTTGGGTACTAAAACCGGCTATACCATACCCAACAGATAGAAACTAGGTGCATTTATGAATCATAGTTTAAAATTAAAGTACATCCACTCTGTAATTGGGTTTATCCCTGTACTTTTTCTTTTGGGCTGTATATAGTATCTCTAACACCTCTGAAGAACCAATCTTAAATGGCTTAATTTCTTTAACAGCATTACAGTTCACCATTAACTGTAGAACTATAAAATGATTTCTGAAGTATCAAGATAATTCTGTTAATTCTGGTAAGCTGTGTTCTATTTGACCCTCTAGTGTAAAACTAACCATTTCTAAGTATAGTTATAGATATTATTAAAAATTATTTGAGTATAGAGAGATGAGAAGATGACTGAAGTTGCCAGAGGCTAAATTTGTCTAGATTTGAAGTTGCCAAAGACTAAATAATGTTTGCTTGCAGCTGGAGACATCTCTCCCATTACTTTGAAAGCATTGAGAACAACAGGCTTCTTTCCCTCCATGGTTTTGTGCACTTACATGGGATTTTATGGTTTCAGTGATAACTAAGCTTAGTCTGTTGCCTTTATTACTAGGTTCAGAGGACCTGAAAACAGATCTTAGTATGTTATACCCTTACTAGAAGACTAGTTATTGCAGAATGGAATTTGCAGTGGAGTAGGGGAGTCATAGTCTGTTCAAGGTGTTCAGGTTATTAAAGGATTGCAAGACCTCTTTATAAGCTCAATCTCATCAGCTGATGTTAACATAATTGCGTGGGATCAGATAAGATGAAAGAATCAGCTTGAATCTAATTTTTTACACGTTACTTCCTCTCCTTTTGAATGGCAGCAAGATTTGCTTTGCTGTTTTCCTTAACCTCACAGCCCTGCCCACTCACCTGTTATCTCTTATAATTTGCTCGTTTTGTCTAATTTAGACTTTGTCGAAGTTTTTAGATCTGTGCTAGCAGTTTTGTGTGTTACTGGGTAACTGAGGATCCAGTGTAAGCGTTTAAGACCTGAGCTGTACAGTTCTATAGGATTTCTTTCATCCCACCAGATAACTCCTCTTGCCTTGATGCAGTTCTTTTCAGCTGCATGGGGTCAAAGTACAGATTCATTTGGGTTCCAGGAATTTCTAAGTTTGAGAGAAATCTCTTTAAAAAAATATGCACTCATTTTCTTTCTCAAAGTTTAAAAAAATTCGCGTTGTAAATACTTTTTGGGGAGAGATTTTCCTGCAGAATATCAACTTCTCTTCTCCCACAGAACAAACCGGCTGTTCACAGTATATACCTCATGTGTTTCCCTTTCCTTGGGACATATTTGGGTAAAATCAAAAAGGAAAAATGTCTGAGAGCAGGCAGAACTGGAGGACTGAATCTGGTGAGAGCACCACACTTTTCTTCTCAGTGTGTTTCTGCAGAAGTGGCTCTAGCTAATTACTCATTTCCTATTGCTGTTTGGATTTTCAGTGGCCAGACTATAGTGAATTTCTTTGGTATTATTTACTGTTTCACAGGTAAGAGTCCTCCTGTGCTGTCAGCCTTCTTTCTATATTCTAACCCTTTACTTGAAGGCCCTGTAGAATAACCATTCCCTATAACTATATGGGGCTTCTCAGGTGGCGCTAATGGTAAAGAACCTCCTGCCAATGCAGGAGACACATAAGAGACGTGAGTTAGATCCCTGGGTCGGGAACATCCTCTGGAGGAGGGCATGGCAACCTACTCCAGTATTCTTGCCTAGAGAATCCCGTGGACAGAGGACTTTGGCAGGCTACAGTCCTTGGAGTCCCGAAGAATCAGACACACTGAAGTGACCTAACATGCACACATACATGCATTACTACATGCTTCCTGCTAAAGAAGACATAGCAAAAAGAACACAGACCTTGGTGGCAGCCAAGTGTTTGACCCTTAACTCCATTAACTGTTACTGTGTGCCTTGGACATATGTCTTCACTTCAAAATGTGGGTAATGAATACTTTAGAAGTTGTTTGAGAGAATTTATGTAATAATATGACCTGTATAATACCCAGCACAAAGTGATTGATTAGTAAACAGTGGTAGTTAGTTTAGTAAACAAAAAGTCACAGCACAAACTCATCTACTCAAAGTGCCTTGAATTTACAGTGAGAATAATGTGTAATAATAGGTTTGAAGTAGTAAACATAAACAGAGTTAAACTGTTAAATACCCATTGATGTGTAGTACTGAAATCAGTATACTGTATTTGCTGCAGTGCTAGTAATGAGCTGACTTACTATTAATGTAAATTTATGGTTCATTGAGACAGATGTCTTTTTCCCTACCCATGTCCTTTATCCGTAGCACCTTGAGTGGTACCTAATACTTAGAAGGCAATTAAAACCTGTTAAATTAATTTTTGTAGCTAGCATATTATCTGATCAAATAGAACTGTTTGGTGTGTAAGAAGCATTAACAATGGACATCTCAGAATTCAAGTAATATATATATATTAAAGATTTTGCTTTGCTAAGGTATTTTATAACTTACTGTGTTATAAGCACTTTCTCATATATGATTTAACTCTCAATAGCTATGAGGTGAAGAAGGCAATGGCACCCCATTCCAGTACTTTTGCCTGGGAAATCCCATGGACAGAGGAGCCTGGTAGGCTACAGTCCATGGGGTCGCAAACAGTCGGACACGACTGAGTGACTTCACTTTCACTTTTCACTTTCATGCATTGGGGAAGGAAATGACAACCCACTCCAGTGTTCATGCCTGGAAAATCCCAGGGACAGGGGAGCCTGGTGGGCTGCCGTCTATGGGGTCGCACAGAGTCGGACACTACTGAAGCGACTTAGCAGCAGCAGCAGCTATGAGGTAGATAGTTGTCCTGTTTTATAATGAAGAAAGTCTGATGTTTCACCCATCTCTTCTGACTCTCAAGTCCAGTTACTATATAGGATGATCGTAGGAGATCTTAGCTGATTTAGTTTTTCTGAGCGTCCCATGGTCCAAGCTGCTTTTGGTGCTTGTGATTTTACACCAGAAGTATATTTGCTGAGGGTGATAAATCCATCTGCTTACTGTATTTACCATACTTTGAAACCAAGTGGATAGGGAAACTTCAAAGGCACTTGTGATAACTTAGACTGAGATAAACTGCAGTGCTCAATATTAGGGGAGATTCTCAGGGTGTCACAAAAAAGTTGCCCAAGCGCCCCTTAGTTGCCAGTGTGAACTTCCAGTGCGGTTTGTCAGAAGTTCACTAGTGTGAGTCCTATTAGGTGGAGGACTAGTCCAAAGGTCACAACGAGGATTTCTAACAATGCTGCAGTTTTATTCTCCTGCCTTCCCCAGCTGCTTGACTTGCCTTGTCCTGTGTAAACCTGTAGCCACTATCTTTCCAGTGGCCCACTGCCTACTGAGGCATTGCAGAAAAGTCATATCTAGTGATGTTTCTGTCATAAACTAGGATAACAGTGCTCTGTTTTACCTTCATGCTACATTTACCTGTTCATATTATTGTAGCCTGAGGTTTCTCATGGATAGTGACTTGAAGCATAATGTCTGCTCTTCACACAGCCTCAAGGAATTGAGAGAAGGACTGCTTGGATCTCTTCAGGCTACCTTGGAGATTCTGTCAGTATGCACTCAGTAGCTCAGCTTCATTCCAACTTTGAAATGTCAGGGAGGTCTTCATGATAACCCAGCTTGATTGTTTTATCTTTGAAGAACTCAGGTTCCAGACACATAAATTCTATTTAACACAATCATGTTCTGGCTTTTCCCTGCCCCATCTGCAGGCTAGTGTTTTTGTGAACAGGCAGAGTTAGCTTGCATGTAAGGGATGGAGAGAAACTGACCAACATTTCCTGCAGGACGGTGTGTTTCTGGTCACAGATCTAACCCCTAACCAAATAAAAGTTAGGCATAATAGACTTCCTTTCAGTGCTTCCATTGTTTAGAATGTTTTATGTACCTTCGTGCTCTGATGCCAGGTTATTGAGCAGTGAATTTTTTAAAAGCTGTTTTTCTTTGCTTTTGGCATTTTTGTTACTATCCCCTATGTTTTTTTTTTTTTTTTAAATCTGTTATACTGGTCACTATAGGAAAAAAATGAAATGGTTCATAGTTCCATTGTTTCTGATTTAAAGACACCAAGATACCTTTTTTACTAGAAAAGCTTTGTTTCTCTACAAAACTGAAACACCTATGTTAAAGTTTATACAGAAATGTTAAATTCGAGGTTCTACTTTGAGAAGTGCAGTGTTTTTCCAGCAGCAATTCTGTGATTGCCACATTTTTTAATGAATGAAAATATATAAAACTGTGTTATTAATTATGTAAAAGAAATAGGCAAGCAAGGCTTACAAGTAGCACTACAGTGCCGCATAAATTTATATAGTTTTAAAATAAGCTTTGAAGAAGGTAAAATGAGATGAATTATTACATCCACTCTGCTGTTCTCACCTCATGAATATTGAAACATTTTGGATCTTTTGACTTTTTGACTATCAGAGCATGAAGAAACCTGGTCATGCTGGATGATGATGTTAAAGGGAATTCAGTCAAGTCTTCTGTTCATTGCCTGTTCCTTTCATCTCTTTTTAGTAGAATCTACTGCCTCCAAATGTTGACTGTCTGTAGCAAGCTGATGTCACTAGTTTTTTAAAATAAGAATTAATGAATATAATTTGACTTTGGGAATAAGAGAATTTATCTAAACATTTTTGCCATTGTTCCCCTGTAAAACTGTCTGTGTGGTGATGAGCAGATGTTAATTACAAGCTGTTCACCGGACAGCAGCATCAGAAAGTTGAAACGGAGCTCTTTGGCCTTGTCTCTTCCTACCCAGACTTCCTCTGACCCCTCCCCTCTTCCACTGATCTTGCCCCCTGCCGCTCTCCTGCCCTCTAGCCTTTCCTGATACTCCTACTTGATCCAATGACAGAATGAAACATAGTTTGCTTTACTCTAAAAGTCCTAAAAAATAAGCATGGTCTATTCCTTTTCTTGAGATTACATTATTTAGCAGTCAGTCAACCTTTGTCATGTCTAACTTCTAAGAGATTCTAACTGTTCATTTATAGTAGTTCTGCTTTGTATGTGAGCTTTACACAGATGCTTGTATTGACCACAGTTAAACATTTTGACATGTAAACACGAAAATGAATTACTTCTGTGTTTTGTGTCATTCAAAAGAATTACGCAAAGACAGGAACTAGGTCGCCTATGAAGTAAATACCTATAGTGTGTTTGCTTATGTTTATAAATAAAAGCACATTATCATTTCTTTTTGAGGCTTTCCATTTTATGAGGAAAAAGGGGTAATGAAATGAGACCCTGTATTGTGAATTTGTTGGCAGATATTAATGTGAAACAATGCAAGTATCTGCTGTAGGGCTCACCTGGTCAGAAAATAAGTGTGTAGCACTTCAGCCTTGACATGTTGAAGCCAATAAAGAAAGCCCACATAAACATACTGCTGAGATTGTGACTGTCTGATTGTACCAGGAAGTGTTGGTGGGCTCTGTGAGTTCTTAAAAGAGGAAGGTAAATACGACTTAATTGGATTAGACAAAGACTTCTCCAAGAAACATTTGTATGTTATATGCATTTAAATTAATGCAGCGATTCTTCAAAAGTTTAAAAACCCACTTTTTAGCGGCTAAGAGGAAATAAATTTGGCTATCTAAACATGGATTTAGTATCTTGTGACATCTTCTCAAATATGAATATTTGTCACTAATCACATGTTTGAGTTCTTAATTTTGCTGCTCCTGGCCATCCAGTCCAACTCTGAAATGTTAAGGCAAGTCAGATAGTTGTACTTCAATAGTATTCTTTGCTGCTTTTTGGGGAAAAAAAAGGTATGCAAAACTTGAAATGTATTTCACCATATTTCATATTTTAGTTTTAATAATTTTGGTTTAGAGAAGAAACAGAGAGCTCCATGGTTACACTGGAAGAGTTCTCCTCAGTGGGGTAAAGTTTCTATTAATGGTTATCTTGTTGGATGAGTTAATTTTGTTGTAAAATAAAATTGCCATGCTCAGTGTATTGTTAGTATATCTCAAATTGATGACCTAAGCCCTAATTTTCCTTAAGAACTGATTAGTGATTAAAATCCCTTCTTCTATAAAGAAAAGTTGTTATTGCTGTTGGTCCCAGATTTCTACTCTTTGTACCTTGTCAAAGGAAAAGTGCTATGTACCTATTTTGTGCCCTGTGATGTTACATACATGCTTAATAAGATCCCAGACTGTATGTAGCAGTGATCATTGATTTGTTTACTGACTGAGCGAATGCCTTTGTGCTTGTGCGCAGAATGGCTCTATTGATGATTTACCCAAGTAATGATAGTGCACATAATCTAAAAAGAAAGCAACAAAGCCAAAACCTGAAATCTTCTGGGAGTCTTATTAGTTATACTCATATGCTGCTCTTCTTTTTATTTTTATTGTTTGGTAATTTGACAGGAATCCCTTGGTCAAATTGTATCTGTCTCTCTTTATTCCATTTTCCCATTAGAAAAAGTTGCGATGAAAGATCCTCCGGACTTACTGGACAGGCAGAAATGCCTGAACGCCTTGGCGTCTCTTCGACATGCCAAATGGTTTCAGGTTGGCTTTTTGTTATTCTCTTATTGTTACTGTAACCTTTTGCAGGTTTCATTTGGAACACCTGCCACTTAATGGTTTCTGTGTAATATATAAAATGGGGTGCGCTCTACCTCTTAGTGTTATTGTAGGGGTAAATGATTTAATTTAGGTGTAGTGCCTACTATAGCTTCTACTATAGTTAATGATGTTTAATTGTCATATAATCCTTTTGGACTTAGTACTCTGAATTTCAAATGACAGCTTATAAAATGCAAACATGGGTGAGAAAAGCTAAAAATGGAGTTGCCATGAGGCTATAAAACCAATTCTAATAATATACTTCCTTTACTTTAAACTCTGCCTTCCTAAACCATAATTTTACTACTTTTAATAACTTGAGTTTTTGGTTTGCTTGACAACTTACGAAGATTGACCAATTAGTATTCATTTTAAATAACCTGTCCATGATCAGTGTCCTTAAAATGAAGAATGGATTTCAACAGGGATATTGGAATCATTTTGTTTGTTTTAGGCAAGGGCAAATGGATTAAAGTCATGTGTAATTGTCCTCCGCATTCTCCGTGATTTGTGCAACAGAGTCCCCACATGGGCACCATTAAAAGGATGGGTAAGTACTTAAATATGATTAAAAGCAAATTATGAAACTATAGTCAGAGGAAATCCTGTAGAAATTATATGTTACTGTATTCTGAATTAGCTAAGGTGTGCATTTATCTATTTTTGTTCTGGGAAAAAATTATAGAGGTTTTTATATGATTTCTTTTTTATGAATTTAATTTGTATTATACATACATTTATATTTATAAATTTACATTAATTTGTAAAATATGTAAATTTAATAAGTAATATAATATCTTCTAGCCACTAGAGCTTATATGTGAAAAATGTCTCTTTTACTTCATCATATTCATATTATAGAGACTGAGATAATTTTTCTGACAAAAGGTTCTTTACCTGTTAAAAGTGAGTGTCTTCCTGCACTTTTACTCTCCACTGATGGTTGATTATTATTGACCTACTGCCTGGAAAAGATGCTTGACTGGCACATTTCTCTTTCAGTGCTGCTTCCATTTAAAATAAAAATTACCTGGTATACCAGTATAAGGTTCCCATATCTTGTTTTCCTTTCTCTTTTGAGTACAGACATTTAAAAATAAGTTCATATTAGTAATTAAAGTTAGGTGAATAGTACAGTTAACCGTAGTTTAAAATGTATGTTGCCAAACTTAATTAATTTGGAAATTATTATGCTTGATCCAGTAAAGAACATTATAAAACAAGTGAAGTTATAAAGGGTTATTTTAGATTAATTTAACAATTATTACTTTGATATTGGCATTATGAACCTTTTAGTTTATTAAATATGGAGATTTGGTCCTTTTTTAATTCCAGTTGTACTACTTGGGGCAGGATGTCTAGAATGAAGTCTTATTATGGTTTGAGTCCATCCTAGGTAAAGTGGGAGATAGGTGGGCTGGGTTTGAACACTGATTATTTATTGGCCATTACTAACCTACATGAAGGCTTGTTAAATCTTTGTTAAGTTAGATGACTGCAGTTTCTTTAGTAATCCTTTCAGGGTAACTGAAAATAAACTTTTTGTAGCAAAAAGTCTTCTGAATATGTACTCTCAAAAAGAGTTGATTTAAGCACTCTGGCTGGGGTAAAACTTGATAATCAAGTGGGAAAAGTTAATTGGGCCCTAAATGTTAAATGGACTTTAACCTTTTGGCCTCCATTGTAGATAGAAATGTCAGCTCACATTTAACTGGAAACCTTTTAACACTTGGTGCATGTACTAATTTGTAATTTAATATCTTCTAGCCACTAGAGCTTATATGTGAAAAGTCTATAGGTACTTGTAATAGACCTTTGGGCGCTGGGGAGGCCTTGAGACGAGTAATGGAGTGTTTGGCATCTGGAATTCTACTTCCTGGTAAGGGTTTCAAACTCTGGAGGCAGAAGAATCAACAATTTCATTTAAATATAGTTTTCTATTATGTGCTAAGTTTGTCCTCTACACAGGAAAATGATGTGTAGGAGTTGTTTTGCTTTGAATTTTAGCAACTAGAAGTGTCATAAAACTCTCTTTCAATAATTGTAATTTATGTTTTATATATACTAACATAAAAGGTACTAATAAGATATTGTGTCTGCTATGAAGTTGCTTTACCCAGAACTCTGAATTTGAAAATGGTTATGTGAAGTTAAAATGTATGATGTTCATTCTGTTTGCAGTCTGGTGTTTAATTTGGAAAAATTAAATTTGGTCCTTTTTTCCATATATAATCCCTTAAAAGATTTGGGGTGATTCATCATGCTGTTTCTAAATTCTCAGAGTTAAGACCCAATTTTGACCTTAGATATACAAATGACTTCTAGTAAAATAAGGACATTTAAATGCTAACATATTGAAAATAAGTGTCCATTTTACTCCATTTAATTCAGCAGACTTTTAACCTTGTTCTTTTAGGTTTTTTTTTTTTTTCCTTTTCTTTTCTTTTTCCTCTCCATTCTTTTCTTTCTCTCTATTTTGTGTTAGTTTACTGAATTCTAAGTTCAGTTCTGAATGGTACTTGTGTTTGTTTTTTTTTTGCCTTTGCCAAAGGGGGTCCTGGTCTTCATGATCCTTGTGAGCGAGATCCAACAGATGCTCTGAGCTATATGACCATCCAGCAAAAAGAAGATATTACCCACAGTGCACAGGTAGGAGATGGGCCCTATGACTGTGGTCTCTTAGAAAGAATGATATCATGTAATTTATTTAAAAACTTTTTTCTTGCCTTCTGTTGGGGACTTTTGTCATCATAATAATAGCATTTGATGAATGTGTTTTTAGCTAGATGTTCTAAGGGCTTTATGAATGAAAAATTTTAATAAATATAATCTTTTTTTCTTTAGCATGCACTCAGACTATCAGCCTTTGGTCAGATTTATAAAGTGCTGGAGATGGACCCCCTTCCATCTAGTAAGCCTTTTCAGAAATATTCCTGGTCAGTTACTGATAAAGAAGGTGAGTATAAATATTTTGTATTGGGGTGCGTGTGGGCAGTGATGGAGATGGTCGTGAAATGTTTATCTTGTTAGAGCTGAGAGCATTTGAAGTTTTTACCCCAAGTCATATATAAGAGCGTTTACTGCTTTTCTTCATTTTCTTCTGTCCCATCAGTGACATCAACTTGCTTTCATTTGTTCTTTCTAGTGACAAACTCATTTGGCTATTGTTGATCAGATTCCATTACGGCATAGACTTAGGGACGGCACTCTGAGAACCCTTGGTCTGAAGTGAAGAGAAAAGTCACAAGCTAGGGGGAGATGTCAGGGTCACTCATCAGTTTGATGATCTTGTCATGCTTGGAAGTGTTATGTAACCAAGAAAGAGAAAACATATGCATAATATAGGAGAAAAATATATTGGAAAATTCAGAACTGTCTTCCATTTGTTCTAGTCTGTGTGAACTCAGAGTTTCAGCAGAAAGAGCACAGGCTTTAGGGTCAGTATGACCTGGTTCCCCTCACAGTGCCCATGCTCACTAGCTTTAGGCCTTGAGCACTTAGTTCATCTCTTGCCTTGTGGGTATTACTCCCACTTTATTAGCTATTGTCAGATTATATGCCCATCTCAGTGCTTGGAAACAGTAGATAACGCAAATATGAATCTTCTTATTCTCATTATGCCACAAAAAACCTCCCTCCCTCTTTTCCTCCCTCTCTCTCCTATTATACTAGAAGGTGGGATGTTTAACACCAGTTATTTTCACCTGTGGCATCCCATCTACCACGAATGATACTATTCTAATAATTTTTTGAATGACAAAAATAGTGCAGTGGCCCAATCTGTTTATTAAAAGAACAGAATTCCAGTGTATGTAAACACTTTTCAGGGAGTCTACCAAATCAAAATTATTTCATAATAGTACTAAAACTTTTTTTTTCACCCATTTCTGCTCTTTCATGTGTTTACAGTTTTCTAGAAGCTGCATATGACTTGTGATGGCATCGTCACTCTGATGCTAATGAATTTTTTGTATTAAAATTTTTGTTTTAATTTCTAATATGCTAACTATTGATTGACACTACCCACAAAACAAAGTTCTTTGGGTGCTCAATTTTTTAAGAGGATACAGTGGTCCTGAGACTGAAAAGTATGAGCATCACTGCCTTCTTCTGTAAATTCCTCAGGGGTAAGGAATCCTCCAGAGCTCACCACAGAGCTATTACAAACCAATGCTCAATAAATGTTTGTGGAATGATGGCCATTTTCTTGCAGAGAGTGCTCACTCAGCAGCATTTTTGAAAGAGATTCACATAACCATGTCTCTAGATTTAATGACTGAATAGAAATTTCATATATATTTGTAGATTCTAGAAGGCAATGGCACCCCACTCCAGTACTCTTGCCTAGAAAAATCCCATGGATGGAGGAGCCTGGTAGGCTGCAGTCCATGAGGTCGCTAAGAGTCGGACACGACTGAGCGACTTCACTTTCACTTTTCACTTTCATGCCTTGGAGAAGGAAATGGCAACCCACTCCAGTGTTCTTGCCTGGAAAATCCCAGGGATGGGGGTGCCTGGTGGGCTGCCATCTATGGGGTTGCACAGAGTCAGACAAGACTGAAGTGACTTAGCAGCAGCAGCAGAGTTAATAATGAACATTTTTATTTTAGTCACTGAATTCGTAGTAGTTCTTCTGGTTTTGTGTTTTGTCTTTTACTGGATAGTAAAAGTTTATTGTTATGTGACTTAGACTTCTTTTAACTTTTAAGTTCTCAAGAGTTTGGGAACTACTGGTCTGTCAATTTTTAGCTTAAAATAGAACCAGACAGTTGGTGTTTCTATTTGAGTCCTATCAGTTACTACTAGCTGCATGGCTTGGCCGTAAGATGAGGGAATCAAGGCTGTTGCCTCCAGACAGGAGCTGCATTATTCTTCATGCTTTCATGTTTTTAGCACCTGGCTTTTAAACTTTATTCTTAGAATTCTTGGTGATTTCAATATGCATTTAGATGATTTTTTTCTTTAGAATTCTGACTTCTTAATTCCTTGACATCCTCTCTCACAAATATTTTCTACTTCGTCTCAGGTGTGCATTTTGAGGACATATCCTAGATCTTGTCTTCAGTATGTGTACTTGTGCCCTCTCCCTAATTCATTCTCAAAAATCCCACATTGTAACTGCCTCTAGTTGTCATAATGTCTAGTACTTCTGCTCCAATTCTTGATACTCATCATTGATTCTGTTAACTTCTGATAGTGCTTCACCTTCCTCATGTTCTCACTTCTGTCACTTCTCTGCTTATAGTCACGTGGTCTGTCATTATGATCACTCCGTAGCATATACCTTCTTTGTTGATCCTCTCTTCCCAGCAACTCTGGTTGAAATCCAACTCTTTCCCTATGTCAGACATCATTGAAGAAAAAAATACTTGGACATCTTAACTCTTTTCCCTTTAAGTTTCAGACATTAACCTTAAGTAGACTATTTGTGTTGGCTGGAAATTCTCTTGTAAGTTGTAGAGTTCTCCAATTTTCCTAGACAACTGTTGAACATCTTCTGTCACTTTATACTTTTCTCCCCAGCTCTCCTTCTCAACTGATGACCTTGTTTGTTTGAAGTCCCCTTGCACTTAACTTTCCTTCCCTTGACTGGGAAAAGCCCAGCCTTTCTACTCATTCACTATATCACATCCCCTTTTGCCTATAGATGAACATCATCCAGCAATTCTTTCTTTTCTCATCAGCATGAATTCCTCCTTTTCTGCTGAACCATTCTCATCAGCATAAAAACCTGCTATAATGTCTCTCATTTGAAAAACAAAGCTAAACTCCCCCCTTGATTCTGCAACTTTCTCCAACAGGAAGAAGCTGCTCTCTTTTATAGGAGTATGTTTCTTTTTCCTTTTCCTCACTTTCTTTAAAGCTTATTCCAACCAGACTTTCTTCCTCATCTCTCTGAGTCTCTCCTGTGACCTTTTCAGCAACACTGGACACAGGTGAATACTGTCTCTGCTATAATTAGTTATATATAGAAAAGTATAAGATCAGTTCAGTCTCTCAGTCATGTCATTAAAAAAGTAATTATTTAAAAATTCCATATAATCACCATCCTAGTTAAGAAACAGAACATTGTCAGCTTCTCAGAAACATTTATTTATCCTAACACATCACTTCCCTGCTCCTTAAACTACTGATTTTTTATAATATTTTTGATTTTCTTTAAAGCTTTTCCACTTTTGTATGCTTTCTTAATTTAATTTGCTATTGCCTAGAACTTTATAGAAATAAAATCCTACTGAATTTAATCTTCCATGACTGGCGTCTTTCTGTCCAGTGTTGTTTGGAATACTTTCATGTTACTGCACATAGTCATAGTTCATTTTATACTTATGTAGTGTCCATTATGAATATGCTGTAGCTTAGCCATTGTACTTTGGAAGGACATTAGGCTTCTTTTTATTTTTTGGCAGCCACCCACATTGTTGCTGGGAGCTTACTTATATATGCCTTCTGGAGTATAGATGCAGGAGTTACTGTAGACCAGTATAAGATCTAGGAAGTTGTACACATAGCAATTTATATTCCTACCAGAAGTGTATGAGAGTTCCTGTTGTTTTATATCCTCAACAACATTTGCTATTGTCAGACACTTTTTCTGACATGAAGTACTACTTTTCATTTGACTTCCAGGTCATTACTTTGTCATGGATCTTTATACGACTGTACTTTCCTCAGCTGTCTTTGTTTTTTCTTATCTTCCTGATTTCGAATATTAAAGTGTCCTGGGTGCAGACCTCAAACCATTTTTCTTTATTTACACCCATTTAGACTCTTTCAGAGATGTTTCTTGTCTTGAAATACCTTCTATTCACTGCAGATTCCCAAGTTTACGTTTTCACTCTAGACTCCCAGCCCTTGACCTCAGCCCTCCCTATCTGAATCCCTCTCAGTGTTTCCACATGGATGTCTCACAGACACCTCACACTTCAGATGTCCTGTCCTTAATCTCCTTCTCACCTGTTCTTCCCATTGTTATCCCCATCCCAGACGTTGGAAACTACCCATCTCCGTGCTCAGGCCAAAAACCTTCACCCTTGAATCTTCTCTTTCTTTCACCCACATGCACATCATCAGCAAACCTGGCTGTTTTACTTTCAAAGTGTGTCTGGTATTCAGCTCTTTAACTTCTTCACTGGTGCCATCCTGGCCTAAGTTGCCCTTGTCATCTCTTGCCTTTGTTATTGTCTGTCTGCTGTACCTGGTCTTCCTTGCCTTCCTTATCTGTTCTCAATAAAGCAGCAGTTTTCTTTTTGTTGTTCCCCTTATTATCTATAATTACAGATTCATAAGAAATTGCTAAGATTGTACAGAGATGTCCCATGGAACCTTCACCTGGTTTCTCCCAGTGGTTACATCTTGTGTAACTATAGGAGAATATGGAAACCAAGAAATTGATATTTATACAATGTGGGTATAGGTTTTATGCCACTTTATCACATGTATAGATTTGTGTAAACCCCATGGCAGACAAGACACAGATGATTTCATCACCACAGAGAACTCGTGTATGCGGCCTGTTTAGAGCAATACCACTCCTCTTCCTTCAGCCATCCTAAAGCCTTGGAGTGAAAGTCACTCAGTCGTGTCTGACTCTTTGCAAGTAGGAATGGGTAGCCTTTGCCTTCTTAAGAGGATCTTCCCAACCCAGGGATCGAACCCAGGTCTCCCACATTGCAGGCGGATTCTTTACAAGCTGAGCCACAAGGGAAGCCCTCAGGCCTTGGAAACTACTGATTTTTCTCCATCTCTGTAATTTTGTTACTTCAAGAATTTTATATCAATGAAGTTATCATTATGTGATTTTTTGAGATCCTCATCCCCCTACTTAGCCTGATACTTTTGTGACCCATCCAAGTTGTTGGCACATGTCAATAGTTTATTCCTTTTTACTGTTAAGTAGGATTCTGTGCCACAGATGAACCAGAGTTTGGTTAAGTCATGCACCTATTGTAGGACATTTTGTTTGTCTCTAGTTTTTGACAATTACAAATAAAGATGCTGTGAACAACCTTGTGGGGGTTTTTGTGAGCAGATCATAGAAACACAGATTTTTGTGTGTTAAATTAATCGGCAGTTTTCCTTTGTTGCAGTGTTTTGTTCAATTTTGGCTCTAAGGTTTTACGGGCCTCTTAAAATGAGTTGAGAAGTATCCGTCCTTCTTTTTCTGTTCTTGGAAGAGATTGTGTAATATTGATGTTATTTCTTTCTTAAATGTTTGGAAGAATTTATCAGTGAAACCATTTGGGTGTGAGATTTTCTTTGTGGAAAGGTTTTAACTTAAGGATCTAATTTCCTTTATGTGTATCAAGCTATCTTCTTATGAGAGTTTTGGTAAATTGTGTTTTTCTAGGAATTTGTTCATCTAAATTTAAATATAGTTTATAACCACTTGTAAAAGAATGAAACTAGAACACTTTCTAATACCATACACACAAATAAACTCAAAATGGATTAAAGATCTAAACATAAGACCAGAAACTATAAAACTCCTAGAGGAGAACATAGGCAAAACACTCTCCGACATACATCACAGCAGGATCCTCTATGACCCACCTCCCAGAATATCAGAAATAAAAGCAAAAATAAACAAATGGGACCTAATTAACCTTAAAAGCTTCTGCACATCAAAGGAAACTATCAGCAAGGTGAAAAGACAGCCTTCAGAATGGGAGAAAATAATAGCAAATGAAGCAACTGACAAACAACTAATCTCAAAAATATACAAGCAACTCCTACAGCTCAACTCCAGAAAAATAAATGACCCAATCAAAAAATGGGCCAAAGAACTAAATAGAAATTTCTCCAAAGAAGACATACAGATGGCTAACAAACACATGAAAAGATGCTCAACATCACTCATTATCAGAGAAATGCAAATCAAGACCACTATGAGGTACCATCTCACACCAGTCAGAATGGCTGCGATCCAAAAGTCTACAAATAATAAATGCTGGAGAGGGTGTGGAGAAAAGGGAACCCTCTTACACTGTTGGTGGGAATGCAAACTAGTACAGCCACTATGGAGAACAGTGTGGAGATTCCTTAAAAAACAGAAAATAGAACTGCCTTATGATCCAGCAATCCCACTGCTGGGCATACACACTGAGGAAACCAGAAGGGAAAGAGACACATGTACCCCAATGTTCATCGCAGCACTGTTTATAATAGCCAGGACATGGAAGCAACCTAGATGTCCATCAGCAGATGAATGGATAAGAAAGCTGTGGTACATATACACAATGGAGTATTACTCAGCTATTAAAAAGAATACATTTGAATCAGTTCTAATGAGGTGGATGAAACTGGAGCCTATTATACAGAGTGAAGTAAGCCAGAAGGAAAAACACCAATACAGTATACTAACGCATATATATGGAATTTAGAAAGATGATAACAATAACCCTGTATGCGAGACAGCAAAAGAGACACTGATGTATGGAACAGTCTTATGGACTCTGTGGGAGAGGGAGAGGGTGGGAAGATTTGGGAGAATGGCATTGAAACATGTAAAATATCATGTATGAAATGAGATGCCAGTCCAGGTTCAATGCACGATACTGGATGCTTGGGGCTAGTGCACTGGGACGACCCAGAGGGATGGTATGGGGAGGGAGGAGGGAGGAGGGTTCAGGATGGGGAGCACATGTATACTTGTGATGGATTCATTTTGATATTTGGCAAAACTAATAGAATTATGTAAAGTTTAAAAATAAAATAAAATTTAAAAAACAACAACAAAAAATAAATATAGTTTATAAAATCCTCTTCTTAGTGTCTGCAATATTGATGTCCTCTTTTATACATTTTTGTACCTTCTTTTTTTCTGATCATTCTTACTACAGATTTATCAGTTTTTAAAAAGAAATCAGCTTTTGAGTTTGTTGATTATCTCCTGGCATATGCTTGTATTTTATTTCATTGCTTTCTGTTCTTATCCTTTATTCTTCCTCACTACGTCCTCTGGGTTTAATTTGCTGTTCTTTTAAGAAAAATTTTGAGGTGAATACATTATTAGTGTTTAGCCTCTTATATTATCATATACACTATTAAGACTGTTTTCCTTTATGCCCAGATTTATGTGCATTGTACTCTTTTTACATTAGTATTTTTATTATCAGTTGGTTAAAACTATTTTTTAATTTTCCCTTGTTACCAGTTTTTTGACACATAAGCCATTTAAATGTCATTGTTTAATTTCCAGACAAATGAAGATTTTTCTAGTTAATCTCTATTTTTGAGCTCACTTATTCTACTGTGATCTGAGAACATGCTTTGTGTGATTCCGTTGCTCCCCACCCCCCATCAAGTTTGGCCTTGGAGTACAAAATGAAGCAGGGCAAAGGCTAAGAATTTGGCCAAGAGAACGCACTGGTCATAACAAACATCCTCTTCCAACAACACAAGAGATGACTCTACACATGGACGTCACCTGATGGTCAACATTGAAATCAGATTGATTATATTCTTTGCAGCAAAAGATGATGAAACTCTATATAGTCAGCGAAAATAAGACTGGGAGCTGACTGTGGCTCAGATCATGAACTCCTTATTGCCAAATTCAGACTTAAATTGAAAAAAGTAGGGAAAACACTAGACCATTCAGGTATGACCTAAATCAAATCCCTTACAACTATACAGTGGAAGTGACAAATAAATTCAAGGGATTAGATCTGATAAAGTACCCGAAGAACTATGGACAGAGGTTTGTGACGTTGTATAGGAGGCAGTGACCAAGACCATCCTCAAGGAAAAGAAATGCAAAAAGGCAAAATGGTTATCTGAGGAGGCCTTGCAAATAGCTGTGGATAGAAGAGAAGCGAAAGGCAAAGGAGAAAAGGAAAGATATACCCATCTGAATGCAGAGTTCCAAAGAATACGAAGGAGAGATAAGAAAGCAGTCCTCAGCGATCAATGCAAAGAAATAGAGGAAAACAACAGAATGGGAAAGACTAGAGATCTCTTCAAGAAAATTAGAGATACCAAGGGAACACTTCATACAAAGATGGGCACAAAAAAGGACAGAAATGGTATGGACCCAACAGAAGCAGAAGATATTAAGAAGAGGAAGAGAATACACAGAAGAACTATACCAAGAAGATCTTCATGACCCAGATAACTACAGTGGTGTCATCACTCACCTGGAACCAGACATCTTGGAGTATGAAGTCAAGTGGGCCTTAGGATGCATCACTATAAACAAAGCTAGTGGAGGTGATACAATTCCAGTTGAGCTATTTCAAATCCTAAAAGTTGATGCTGTGAAAGTGCTGTACTCAATATGTCAGCAGATCTGGAAAACTCAGCAGTGGTCACAGGACTGGAAAAGGTCAGTTTTTCTTCCAGTCCCAAAGAATGTTCAAACTACTGCACAGTTACACTCATTTCACATACTAGCAAAGTAATGCTCAAAATTCTCCAGCCACGCTTCAACAGTTTGTGAACCATGAACTTCCAGATGTTCAAGCTGGATTTACAAAAGGCAGAGGAACCAGAGATCAAATTGCCAACATCCATTGAATCATTAAAAAAGAAAGAGAGTTTCTGAAAAACATCTACTTCTGCTTTAATGACTATACCAAAGCCTTTGACTGTGTGGATCACAACAAACTGTGGAAAATTCTTCAAGAGATGGAAATACCAGACCACATTGTCTACCCCCTGAGAAATCTGTATGCAGGTGAGGAAGCAACAGTTAGAACTGGGCATGGAACAACGGACTGGTTCCAAACTGGGAAAGGAATATGTCAAGGCTGTATATTGTCACCCTGCTTATTTAACTTCTGTGCAGAGTACATCATGTGAAATGGCAGGCTGGATGAAGCACAAGTTGGAATCAAGATTGCTGGGGGAAATATTAATAACCTTAGATATGCAGATGACACCACCCTTATGGCAGAAATCAAAGAGGAACTGAAGAGCCTCTTGATGAAAGTGAAAGAGGAGTGTGAAAAAGCTGGCTTAAAATTAAGCATTCAAAAAACTAAGTTCATGGCATCTGGTCCCATCATGTCATGGCAAATAGATGGGGAAACAATGGAAACAGTGAGAGACTTTATTTTTTTGGGCTCCAAAGTCATTGCACATGTTGACTCCAGCTATGAAATTAAAAGACACTTGCTCCTTGGAAGAAAAGCTGTGACCAACCTAAACAGTATATTAAAAAACAGAGACATTACTTTGCTGACAAAGGTCTGTCTAGTCAAAGCTACGGTTTTTCCAGTAGTCATGTGTGGATGTGAGAGTTGGACTCTAAAGAAAGCTGAGCTTTGAAGAATTGATGCTTTTGAACTGTGGTGTTGGAGAAGACTCTTGAGAGTCCCTTGGACTGCAGGAGATCAAACCATTCAGTCCTAAAGGAAATCAGTCCTGAATATTCATTGGAAGGACTAACGTTGCAGCTGAAATTCCCAATACTTTGGCCACCTGATGTGAAGAACTGACTCACTGGAAAAGACCCTGATGCTGGGAAAGATTGAAGGCAGGAGGAGTAGGGGATGACAGAGGATGAGATGATCGGATGGCATCACCGACTCCATGGACATGAGTTTGAAAAAGCTTTTGGAGTTGGTGATGGACAGGGATGCCTGGCGTGTTGCAGTCCATGGGGTTGCAAGTAGTCGGATAGGACTGAGCAACTGAAGTGAACTGAACTTGGTTTTTCTTGAAAGTTAGTTTATGGCTCAGCACATGGTTGGTTTTTATAAATGATTCATACTTTGAAAAAGTGTGTATGGTCTGCAGTTGGTAGAGTCAGAATATTCTTTACATGTTAGGTCACATTTGGTCATGTTGTTTAAATCTTATACATCTGTAGTATAATTTTTTAAAACTTTATTGTCTTAATTATTGAGGTAGGTATGTCAGTTCCCCTCAATTATGGATTGTCTGTTTCCTGTTGTAGGTCTTTCAGTTTTTAGTTTCTAGAATCTTGGCTTTTCTAGCTTTAGATATTATGGCAGAAATTCTTCTTGATGTCTTTTCTTTTTGAGAAGTCTGATTGTTCTCTTTAATACAGTTTGTTTCTGAAAGAATGTTTCATTATCAGAGTCTTTTGGGGATCTGTTTCTATTTTCTGCTGATTCTCATGATTTTTGTTAGAATATCTTGTCTTTTCATGTGTTTTTGTTTTGAGTCCTGGAGATGTAAATTGAAAACCTTTTAGAATTCAAAGACTAGAGTAATGATGCCGTCCTTCAGGGAGGATTTATATTTCTTTCTGGGCTAGTGGAATTGGCAATCTGGATCATCCTAATGGAATTGGGCATTCTGGTGATTTGAAGCTGGGCCTCAATCCTTGTGAAATCCAGACTATTTCCACTTCATTTACTTCCCATATATGGCACTGGAGAGTGCTACCCCACAGTGTGGGAAATTCACCAGTCCTTCCTCTTTTGGAGGTCCTTGAAGTTCAGTTTTTGGTCCCTGAGACCTGGGTGCTATTAAAAGTACTCTGTTCAGAATTCACCATTACCTGAAGGGGAGGGATTGTTACAGAGTTTGGAATTGACATGTACACATGGCTATATTTAAAAATAAATAACCAACAAGAATCTATTGTTTAACAAAAAGGTAGAGGACGAGAGAATGATAAATATGAGATGAGATCGGCCACATATTGATAATTCTTGAAGCTAATTGATGGATTCGTGGGAATTTATTATACTACTCTTTACACTTTTGTGAGTGTTTGAAATTTTCCATAATAAAGTTTTTTAAGAAGTGCTCTGTTCAGTTCTTAGTGGCTTCTTCTGGGGGTAGAAGATACCTCCAAAGATAATGTGGCCCCCAGCGCAAGGCTTCCTTCATCTCCTGGACCTTGACTCCAGAGTTCATTATTGCACAGAAGCAGATATTTATTCTGCATTTGGTCCAGCTTTTCTAATTACTCTCGTCAGGAAGTCTGTTTCCTTTGACTTACTTTCTCATACTAGAAGTGGAACTTTTGTATTTTCCAAAATTTTGTCTGGTGAGTTAGTGGCAGTTAAGGTTGAGAACTTCTGCTCCTGCTCACTGTCTTCTTTTGCCCCCTTGTTGTTCACGCCACTCCACCACTCAGGCCTTTATGCTGTTTCTTAGTATGTTCCTGCTGGAAGACCTTTGTAGTTGAGTTTTCTCTTCCTGGGGCTCTTTCCCCAAATAGCTGAATTTTCTTTGCTTCAAGTCTTTGTCAGTTAATGACCTTATCTATAAGTGATACTTTTCTGATGGGTACCACATGTTAAAAAAATGGCAGTGTCTGCTCTCCCGTAAGTCTCTTACTTTTCTCCATTGTGCCTGGACTGGATGACATGCTGGGCTTAGTCTCCACCACCAGGTGCGCACACGCTCTCTAAAAACAGGGAAGTTGTTTTGTTCTCAGTGTCTAGCATCTAAAATTGTCCTGAACATAGAAATATGCTCTATTAATATTTGTTGCTGAATAAATACATGAATGAAATTGTAATGAGAATGATGAAATACAGACTTCATAGGATGCTTGTGAGAATTAAATTGATTCATATAAGGTATTAAGAACAGTGCCAGGCATATGGTAAGCCCTCACCTGTTGTTGTTGTTGTTTTTTTTAATTTTAATTAAAACAATTTTTAAAAATTTATTTTTAATATAAATTTATTTATTTTAATTGGAGGCTAATTACTTTACAATATTGTATTGGTTTTGCCATACATCAGCATGAATACGTCACAGGTGTACACGTGTTCCCCAACCTGAACCCCCCTCACCTGTTTTTAAAAATTGTTACCTCTCAAATGACCACTTCTTGTTTCTAGGTACTGTATGTATTGAGAACAGCTTGTTTTTTTGTAAGGCATGCTCTCCACCCCCGTTACTATTATGATTAGCTCCAGATTTTACAGCCCTTGTCCAGTAGCAGGGATGGTAGAATGAAGCTTAATCCATGCAAACTGTTCATGTAGCTGGAGATTTTAGAGAACAGATCTGTATGTTTAAGCCAGCTAGTGAATTCCAGGCAATCAGAGAGCAGCTTTTAATGCAACTTAATGATTGCTTTGATAAGCTTTTCTCTGATTGTTTTTGTTTTGGACAATAAAGCTCCTGCTTTATGTCTGCCAGTATTATTAACTAGTTGCTTTATCTAAGAAATTGATAATACTAGTTTTTAGTTTTTGTTCCATACCCATTATGTTGTTTCTAAGTCTTATGTTAGATAGTTTATAAGATGCAAGATAAGGAGAAAATATCTTTGACCTTCCTAGAGCACTAAGGAAACACAAGGTGTCTATGTATGAAGTAGACAATGACACAAGACTCCATATGACACTTTATGTTTCTGATATCATAGAAACTCTTATAAAAAACTGAGATGAGAGAGAAGCTGAAGAAAACTTAATGAGATGAGCTGTAAATAAAATCTTGAATAGGAATTTGAATGGGCAGGCAGAATTACTTTGTAGTATGAGAAATAATCAGATTTCCAAAAGCATGAGATTTTAACATGTTGACTTTAAAAATTTATGTAATAAATGTTAACTTAGAGAAATATTTGAAAAGACATAAGTGAAAATAAATCTTACTACCAGAGATAAGTACTTTTAACATTTTGATATATATCTTTCCAAACTTTTTTCTGTTTATGCATATACAGTTGTGAATATATGCATAGATATTTGTATGAATATATTTGAATAAATGAAAAAAATATAAGAAGGGTTAATATTGTTTCATGAAGATTCAGTTAATAGTTTTTGCTATTACAAGATTATAAAGTTACTGCAGATGGTGGCTGCAGCCATGGAATTAAAAGACGCTTGCTCCTTGGAAGAAAAGGTATGATCAACCTAGACAGCATATTAAAAAGCAGAGAGATTACTTTGCCAACAAAGGTCTGTCTAGTCAAAGCTATGCTTTTTCCCAGTAGTCGTGTATGGATGTGAGACTTGACCATAATGAAAGCTGAGCGCCAGAGAATTGATGCTTTTGAACTGTGGTCTTGGAGAAGACTCTTGAGAGTCCCTTGGACTGCAAGGAGATCCAACCAGTCCATCCTAAAGGAAATCAGTCCTGAAAATTCTTTGGAGGGACTAATGCTAAAGCTGTAGCTTCAATACTTTGGCCCCCTGATGCGAGGAACCAACTCATTGGAAAAGACCCTGATGCTGGGAGGGATTGAAGGCGGGAGGAGAAGGGAACGACAGAGGATGAGATGGTTGGATGGCGTCACCCACTCAATGGACAGGAGTTTGAGCAAGCTCTGAGAGTTGGTGATCAACAGGGAAGCCTGGCATGCTGCAGTCCGTGGGGTTGCAAGAATTGGACACGACTGAACTGGACTGAACACATGTATGTTTTAAAATTTAAAAAATTTTTTGTATTTTGGCCACACCATGTGGCATGTGGGATCTTTGTTCCTCAATCAGGGGTCGAACCCACGTCCCCGGCATTGGAAGCGCAGTCTTAACCACTAGACCACTAGCGAAGTCCCTACATTTTCAATTGATCAGTGAAAGGGTCTTATTGTCCTTGTGTGATTCCTAAGATTTTTCCTTCCTGAACATATTAAATACATTTGGTAGAGTAAGTGAAATCACTATTTTAACTGATAATCTCCTGTACCTTTTTTTAGGTGCTGGGTCTTCAGCTCTGAAGAGGCCATTTGAAGATGGATTAGGGGATGATAAAGATCCCAATAAGAAGATGAAACGAAACTTAAGGAAAAGTGTGTAAAATCTTTATTCTTATAGATGTGAACTAGAAAGGATTTATGTCCCAGGAAAATAAAAATTAAAAAGTGAAGAATTTGATTGATTTGAATTCGAGTTTGAAGAACATGAATAGCTTCTGTTTTCAAGCACCATTTGCTTAAGATATATTAATATTGGCAAACTAAAATTAATTAATATGGTAATGCATGGGCTTCCCTGATGGGTGAAGAATCCGCCTGCCATTGCGGGAGACACTAGTTTGATCCCTGGGTGAGGAGATCCCCTGAAGAAGGGAATGGCAACCCACTCCAGTATTCTTGCCTGGGAAATCCCATGGACAGGGGAGCCTGGCAGGTTACAGTCCATAGGGTCACCAAGAGTTGGAATTGACTTAGCAACTAAACAACAACAAAGATGTTAATGCATGTTACTTTTACAATGATGTTAGTGTAAGTATTTAAGCAGTAATTTTAGAATTATTTATGAAGTGAATTTATATGTGCATTTTGAAAATCTTGCTTTTTTAAAACCTGAGTTTATAGTGGTTACTATTACTAGGAACCTACAAAAACATAGATTAAAGCAAGTGGTCTAATTTCTGATCTCATTCCTCTTTCTCTTGCAGTTCTGGATAGTAAAGCAATAGACCTTATGAATGCACTAATGAGGCTGAATCAGATCAGGCCTGGGCTTCAGTATAAGCTTTTATCTCAGTCTGGCCCTGTCCATGCCCCAGTCTTCACAATGTCTGTAGATGTGGATGGTACAACATATGAAGCCTCAGGACCATCCAAGAAAACAGCAAAGCTTCACGTAGCAGTGAAGGTACAGTATTTATTTTACTTAAAAATGCTTTGTTATTTTATGTTGTAAATAAGGTGCTTGTTTATCTATGGTATATTAACAGAATTTTCAAGAGTTTAATGACAATAGCGTATAGACTTCTGTTACCTCTGAATCACAAAACTATTTTTTTGATTATAAAATAATATGTATTGATGATACAAAATTTGCAAAACACAGAAAAAAGTAAAGAAAATCTATGTTAATTGCTTATCTCTGAGGCAGTTCATTAATATTTTATATAGTATATACAACAGTATTTTTGTTTGTTTTATGTTGAGCTCACAGTGTATGTGTAATTTAATCCTCTTTCATTTCACATGTCATCAGTATTTTTCCATGTTATTAAAATCTTTATAAATGTATTTTAATGGCTGTGTTATTATAATGATTATAATAGATATACTGTTACTTGTTTAAACATTCCCGTCATTGGATATTTTGTTATTTGCAGAATTTTTTCTATCATAAATTAATGATTTTTTTTTTTTTTTGCAACTGGTGCTTTTTCTGTATTTTGAAATATTTTCATAAAGAATAAGATCCAGGATTGAACCAGTCAGTTATGCATATAAGTTTGTAGAAAGTTGCTAAATACTAGACTCTATCCATGAGTACATCTGGCCTCTTGCAGAGAAATATGAAAATGTCAAAGATCATGTAGATAGAAGATAACTTTTAACTTCAGAAAAGTTCTGTTATGTAACAGTATGACATAAGATGTAATTGGTCTGTTTTCATAATCATTCCAGTTTGCAGGTATTTATTAATGTAAATGTAAACATTTATCATGGATGCTAAGAATATAGCAGTGACCAGAACGAAGTCTCCACCCTCCTGGAACTTGCATTCTAATGAGGATAGGATGGGGAGAAAGACAGTGGTTAGACACATGGGTCAGTTATTTGTTAAGTGGTAATAAGCATAATGCAGAAAAATAACAACTTAGCCATAAAATTATAGAACAATAGGGTATGTTGTTTAAAAGGGAGTACTTTTTAAGTATGTCGAAATAGTATGAGTTTAAAACGAGACAAAAAGAATACTAAGAATGAGGGAAAAATGAATTTAGGAATAAGGCTAAAAATACAGTTTAGTTGTAAAGTATGCTGTGAATGAGTCACAAATTTGAATAGAAGTTCTCTAACATCTGACCCAGAAAGCTTTTGAAATATCTGCATCAGTTCTTTGTCTATGACAGTTGATTATGAGAGTCAAGAGTTGTTTTGGTCTAAAGGTCACTTGGCATTCCCCTTGGGTGGGTCTTCATAAAAAGGAGTCAAAGCAATATCATGAAGCAGTGATGTCTTCAGAGGCACCTCTGATGCTGTGACAGTCTGTGGGTTATTTCTTATAATAACCTGTAATATAAGCTAGTGGCTTCATAGCAGATTTCACTTAGGCAAATTTGGGGGAGTTAGTAGAGTGGCAAATTTTGCAATACGACAAGATTTAGGTGGTGTTTGTTCTCATAATAACCATTAATATTTTGGTATGTATTTTTCTAAGCTTTTTGTTTTTAAATTTATAATTTCAAAAAAGTATTGAAAATGAAAAATATTTCCCTAAGTTTGATGCACACACATGGGGTGGCACCTGAGAGTCCACTGAGGATTTGGAAAATATTTGGTAAATGTACTGTTTTAGCTTTATAAACTTTGCATCATTAGGAATTGTGAAAACAATCTGGCTCCAACGGTTTCACATAAGGAATGGAGGGACCAACATACTGTATATACAAAAATGTATATTTAAAATAAGGGCCATGGCTTTCTTGTGTATCTAAAAATTTATTACGAGGCTTTTTTTTTTAATAACAACAGTTTGCTCTAATTTTTAGTGATGGTATAATATTTTATTAGTATCAATCTGCCATAATGTAACTAATCCATTTAGATTTAGATGCATTGAGTTGATTGCTTTTCATGTTTGTGAACTAGTCTGATTATCCTTTATGATACACTTAAGAGATGGAATTGCTAGGTTAAGAAGAAAGCACAGGGCTTTCCTAGTGGCTCAGTGGTAAAGAATCTGCCTGCTAAGGCAGGAGACACTGGTGTGATCCCTGATCTGGGAAGATGCTATAACCTTGCTAAGCCCATGTGCCACAACTATAGAGTCTGTGCTCTAGGGCCCGAAAGCCACAACTGCTGAAACCCTCGAGCCCTATTGCCCATGTTCTACAACAAGAGAAGGCACTGCAGTGAGAGGCCCGCACACCATAGCAAGAGGGTAGCTCCCTCTCGCCACAACTAGAGAAAAGCCCACACAGCAACAAAGACCCATTAGAGCCAAAAATAAATAAGAAGAAGAAAGCACATTTGAGTGATCTGTTAATTCATTAAACATGTATTCACTTCAGTAGCTCAGTCCTGTCCAACTCTTTGCGACCCTATAGACTGCAGCACGCCAGGCTTCCCTGTCCATCATCAACTCCTGGAGCTTGTTCAAACTTATGTCCATCATGTTGGTGATGCCATCCAATCATCTCATCTTCTGTCGTCCCCTTCTTCTCCCGCCTTCAGTCTTTCCCAGCATCAGGGTCTTTTCTAATGAGTAGGTTCTTTGCATCAGGTGGCCAGAGTATTGGAGTTGCAGCTTCAGCATCAGTCCTGCCAATGAATATTCAGGACTGATTTCCTTTAGGATGGACTGGTTGGATCTCCTTGCTGTCCAAGGGACTCTCAAGAGTCTTCTCCAAGACCACAGTTCAAAAGCATCCATTCTCTGGTACTCAGCTTTCTTTATAGTCCAACTCTCACATCCATACATGACTACTGGAAGAACCATAGCTTTGACTAGACGGACCTTTGTTGGCAAAGTAATACCTCTGCTTTTTAATACACTGTCTAGGTTGGTCACAGCTTTTCTTCCAAGGAGCAAGTGTCTTTTACTTTCATGGCTGCAGTCACCATCTTCAGTGATTTTGGAGCCCAAAAAAATAGTCTCTCACTGTTTTCCATTGTTTCCCCATCTGTTTGCTGTGACATGATGGGACTGGGTGCCATGATCTTAGTTTTCTGAATGTTGAGCTTTAAGCCAACCTTTTCACTCTCCTCTTTCAATTTCATCAAGAGACTCTTTATTCTTTGCTTTCTGCCTTAAGTGTGGTGTCATCTGCATATCTGAAGTTACTGATATTTCTCCCGGCAGTCTTGATTACAGCTTGTGCTTCATCCACCCTACCATTTCACATGATGTACTCTGCATAGAAGTTAAATAAGCAGGGTGACAATATACAGCCTTGAGGTACTCCTTTCCCAATTTGGAACCAGTCTGTTGTTTCATGTGCAGTTCTAACTGTTGCTTCTTGACCTGCATACAGATTTCTCAGGAGGCAGACAAGGTGATCTGGTATTCCCATCTCGAAGAATTTTCCACAGTTTGTTGTGATCCACACAGTCAAAGGCTTTTGTGTAATCAATAAAGCAGATGTTTTTCTGAAACTCTTTATTTTTCTATGATCCAGCAGATGTTGGCAATTTAATCTCTGGTTCCTATGCCTTTTCAAAATCCAGCTTGAACATCTAGAAGTTCATGGTTCACGTGCTTTTGAAGCGTGGATTGGGGAATTTTGAACATTACTTTGTTATCATGTGAGATGAGTGCAATTGTATGGTAGTTTGAATATTCTTTGACATTGCCTTTCTTTGGGATTGGAATGAAAACTGATCTTTTCCAGTCCTGTGGCCAACTGCTGAGTTTTCCAGATTTACTGGCATATTGAGTGCAGCACTTTAACAGCATCATCTTTTAGGATTTAAAATAGCATCACCTCCACTAGTTTTGTTCATAGTGATGTTTCCTAAGGCCCACTTGACTTTGCATTCCAGGGTGTCTGGCTCTAGGTGAGTGATGATACCATTGTGGTTATCTGGGTCATGAAGATCTTTTTTGTATAATTGTTCTGTGTATTCTTGCCACCTCTTCGTAATATCTTCTGCTTCTGTTAGGTCATACAATTTCTGTCCTTTATTGTGCTCATCTTTGCATGATTGTTCCCTTGGTATCTCTAATTTTCTTGAAGAGATCTCTACTCTTTCTCATTCTGTTGTTTTCCTCTATTTCTTTGCATTGATCACTGAGGAAGGCTTTCTTATCTCTCCTTGCTGTTCTCTGGAACTTGCATTCAAATGGGTATATCTTTCCTTTTCTCCCTTGCCTTTAGCAAAGGATTAGGATTTCTTATTAAATGTCAGGCATATATTGCTAAATTGCCTTCTGTAAAGGTTATATCACATTATAGATTCTGTTATAAGTGAATTTCGGAGTGTGTTTTATATGTAATGTGTTTATAAAAGTAGGTTCCACTAGATAAAAATCCTTGAATTCTTTACTCGGTAACTTGGTAGACCTCTGTACCTGTTAAGAACAGCACTGAAATCAAAATGAGACAAGAATAAACCAGTTTTGCTCAAGGAGCTTTGCTCAAGGAGCCTGGCTGCCTAGCAGCACATACCCTAAAGTAATGAAGATTATTGGCCAATCTTCCCTTTCTTCCTCTTTTTCCTGACAATCTCTCAGAAAAGACATTGTTATGGACATAATCAGCTATATTCCACCAAAAGAATCTTAGTCATTGTAGGCAAAAGATCAGGTGAAGAGGGCAAGAAATAAAGCCCCTCTGCAGAAGTTCTGGAGCCATCAGTTCTCTACCAGTGTAAGCTGTGCGTATGGCTTTCTCCTGAGTGGAGAGCCATGGAGAGGGTGTTTCATGTTTTCACTCTTGGTCCGTCATCTTTGAGGGTGTCAGCCGTCTCAGCCTTAACCCCCTGCCAGAAGAGAACAGGCATGAGTACCCTTGATTTTCTGTTCACCTTTCTTCCAGGGATTATCTTGTGATTTTCACTTCAATTGATTTGTTTATTAGGTTTGATTTGTTTGCCAGACATTTGAAACTCACTTTTCTTTGGTATACCAGTTTTTTTTTTTTTTTTACCTTAATACTGATTCCAAACAAATTGTTTCTATAGTTCCAAGAACTCCATACCTTTTTTTTTTTTTTTTTTTTTACTTTTGTGGCTTATGCTAGTTAATAATTTCAGAATGTGTTCATAGAAATATGACTTAATTTGAAAATGTTTTTGTTGTGCTGTGTTGTAAGTACATTTGCAATCCTTTGAGATTATCCATCCGTTTATATGAAATATTTATAAATGTATTGAAGTATGTTGCTACAACAACAAATGAATCTGATATGTGAAAAAAGGGCAGAGAGAAGTGGTGTTAAATAATTTACATTATTCTCTTTTAACTATCTGTATTAAATTTGGAGAAACTGCATGTCTTTAGTTTTTATTGGAGTAAACAAATCAAATTTCTCTCTTTTTTTTTTTTAACAAATCAAATTTCTTTGGAACTCTTGGCTTTTGACTTGCAGCCTGTGTTAACCTGGTATTAATTCCAGACTGGTAACTGCTCTTTCAGAGACGGAATTTCTCAGAGAGAGCGTATTTGCAGGACTTGGGCAGTAGAGAGGTGTTTTTTTTACAAATAATGGTGAGGATATAACCAAGTGACGTTAGTGTACTTAGTGTGAAGTACTATTTGAGTCCTTTTAGAACTTAGGATGTTAAAGTATTCTTGGCCTTACTCCCATTGAATACAGAGAATTTATTTACAATTTGGAAATGTTCAACAGAATGCCAAGTTCTCCATATGAACTGGGTGAATTAATTTCAGGTTCTCTTGGTTTAGAATTCTACTTCTGCCCATTTTTTGTTTAGCGTAATTTCATGTATGTTAGCAAAATCCTTTGTACAGGATGCTGTCATTTATAAAGGCTAGGCTGTTTGACTTCTTTCTCATTTGGCGACCATTACAGGTTTTTGAGAAAGCTATTAGGTTTAGTTGAGGTTATAAAGAAATATGCCATTGCTTTTACACTCAAGCAACTTAAAACATAGTCAAAAGCCGAGACAAATACAGGGATCTTCAGGAACCTAACTTTGGTACAGACCTTTAAGTCAGTGACTGACAATTCAGTGTCAGCCTGTTTGAAAGAGGCTTATAAAAGTGCTCACGAACGTATTCTTTTGCAAACATCTAAAGCAGTTTAACCTGGAAGGAGGTTTTAAAAGGCTTGCAAACACACACATGCACACACATACACTGTTTGGAAAACTATTTTAAAAAAGATGAGAAGTGCCAAACATGAATGGAAATACACAAGAATAAACATGGGAGGGAGCCATAGAGTAATCGCTCCTTGACAGGAGGCTGGAGATACACGCCTAGACTTGCTCCTGGTTCACTTAGCAGCAGAGGATGAACCCAAGGACTGAATCTTTTCTTTCAAGTCTTGATTATGCTTTAAGATGGAAGCCAAAGGAATGGATAGTAGGAAGCTACAGCTGTAATTTCGTAACTAACAGGCAAACTGGCTCCAAGGTAAAGAAAATGTCTTGATTTCCTTTCTGTGCTAATTTCCTCTATTGCATTGAGTCATAAAACTTAGGTCAATTAATCAGCCTTCCTGTTTTGCAAATTAGAAAATTGAGGATCAGAGGAGAAGAGGGTTAGAGCATCAGGTCTTCTCCTTTCTAGCCCAGTGTACTTTTCATAGTGTGCCACCCTACTTTTAATTACTGCTACCTCATTGGCTGAATTTGGCTATTCTGTTTCTCCATCTCTCATTTCCAAATTATTTATGTACTTTATTAATTTTTGGTTGCACAGCGTCTTCATTGCTTTGCGTGGACTTTCTCTAGTTGTGGTGAGTGGGGGCTACTCTTCATTTCAGTAAGCAAGCTTCCCACTCGGGTAGCTTCTCTCGTGGAGCGCAGGATCCAGGTGCGTGGGCTTCATTGGTTGCAGTGCACGGGCTCAGTAGTTGTGGTGCACAGGCCTTGTTGCTCCTTGGCATATGGAATCTTCCTGGACCGCGACTGGAGCTCATGTCCCCCGCACTGGCAGGCAGATTTCTTATTCACTGTGCCATCAGAGAAGTCCTCATCTCCAAATTAAGTGAACTCAGAGTAGCCTCAGGTTTGCATTTCTGTTATCTGTTATTTAAACCTAATTACTCTGAGGAGGTTTCCTCCATTTTTTTGTGGTGATACCCTGGTAGGTAAAGCTTGTTTAACCAAGGATTTGTAGATGAGCAACATCTTGCTTTTCCCTGCAGTGCGTTTCATGGATTCAAATGCTTTGGGTTTGAAACTGGTGTTCTCAGTATTTCGTCTATTCTCTGAGGTGTCTGGTATTTGAATAAAACTGAATCTTAATGTAATTTTTACAGGTACTGCAGGCAATGGGATACCCAACGGGCTTTGATGCAGATATTGAATGTATGAGTTCCGATGAAAAGTCAGATAACGAAGGCAAAAATGAAACAGTGTCTTCAAACTCAAGCAATAATACTGGAAATTCTACAACTGAAACCTCCAGTACCTTAGAGGTATACTTATATATTTTTTTCTTAGAAAAAAAGTAATGTATGTTTAATGTCAAAAATTTGAGAGTTCCAGAGAAGTACCAATGAGATAATCAAAAGCATATACAGGTGTATGTATTTAAGAGGCAGCCATTATTAATATTTTTGTTTATTTCTATCCAGCCTTTTTTCTTTGGTTATTTTTTTTTATAGAAGGTAATGATACTTTCATACAGTTTTACATCTCGTTTTTTTCACTTAACTCTAAAAATATTTGTAAGCATAACTGTGTACTGTATGGATGTATCCTAATTTAACTAGCGTTTCTCTTTTGCTGGCCATGGGAGTCATGTCCAGCATCTCACAATTACAGTATATCAAGAATGTCAACAATAACTGAAGCATGAAAAGCAAAAAGATCTAGGGAATTCCCTGGTCCAGTGGATAGTACCCCATGCTTCTACTGCAGGGACCTAGGTTCAGTCTCTGGTCCCTGAGTTTGGTCTCAGGTAGGGGAAATAAGATCCTGCAGGCTGCTGGGCTATCAATGAATGAATGTATTTATGTATGTTTGTAAACTTAAAAAAAAAGCTAATGAGGGAAATTTAGGATTATTTGAAATTTGTTCTAAGCTGTGGGGGTCAGGTCATCATTGAGTTGGTCCAGCCCTAAAGAGGGCATAGCCTGTTCCTCAGACTCTTGAGTAGTCCTGACCTATGACACATTGTCACAGATAATAGAATTTTACAAAAATCCAAGTAGAAATGATACATGGCTTAATTGGAAATTCAAGGGGCCCTTGCTTGTGGCATTTTACATAAGGAAAATTAACTTAGCAAGAGCTTATATGACATTTTTTTAAAATTTGTCTTTTGTAAGAATGATATTTATCAAGGACTTAGTACTAAACTCCTTTTGGTGGTGGTTTAGTCACTAAGTCATGTCCAACTCTTGGGACCCCATGGACTGTAGCCTGTCAGACTTCTCTATTCATGGAATTCTCAGGCAAGAATACTGGAGTGGGTTGCCATTTCCTTCTCCAGAGGGTTGTCCCGACCTAGGAATCAAACCCAGGTCTCCTACCTGCCTTTCAGGCAGATTCTTAACCCACTGAGCTATGAGGGAGGATACTAAACTCCTTTTAGTGTCTGCATATTACTAGATGCTACAAAAATTGTGTCCAGAGCCTTAAAGATTATGATATAATGTGATAAGCACCATGATTGCAAAATGAAACATACACACATGTAAAATCAGAGTAATATATGAGCTTGATTTGAGATAATGAAGAGGAATTTGCTCTGTGGGGAAGAGATAGAAAGAAGACATTCTTGGACAAGGAAAGTGAAAATGTTAGTCACTCAGTGATGTCCGACTCTTTGTGACCCCCATGGACTGTAGCCTGCCAGGCTGCTCTGTCCATGGAATTCTCTAGGTAAGAATACTAGAGTGGGTAGCCATTCCCTTCTACAGGGGATCTTCCCGACCCAGGGATCGAACCCAGGTCTCCCGATCTCCTGCACAGCATGCAGATTCTTTAGCATCTGGGCCACCAGAGATCTGGAATTGTGAAAGTAGATGTCTGAGAAGTACCACGTAGGCCTGTATGGAGGGAACTGATTAGGGCTGAGGCCTGTGAAAGCAATTCCTGATCCCTCTTGTGATGTGGTGGATTGGCACCTGCCTTTGGAGAGGACCAGTCATTCATAAGTGGTTGTCACAGGCAGGCCAAGATGGTTTGCTGGCAGTGTTACAAATACTCGTGTCCGACTCTTTGTGACCCCTTGGACGGTAGCCCATCAGACTCCTCTGTTACGGGATTCTCCAGCAAGAATACTGGAATGGATTGCCATGCCCTCTTCCAGGGGATCTTCCTGACCCAGGGATTGAACCCAAGTGTCTTATGCCTCCTGCATTTGTAGGTGGGTTCTTTACCACAGCTTCCCTGGTGGCTCAGAGTTTAAAGCGTCTGCCTGCAATGAAGGAGACGTGGGTTCGATCCCAGGGTTGGGAAGATCCCCTGGAGAAGGAAATGGCAACCCACTCCAGTATTCTTGCCTGGAGAATCCCATGGATGGAGGAGCCTGGTGGGCTACAGTCCACGGGGTCGCAAAGAGTCGGACACGACTGAGTGACTTTACTTACTTTACCACAGCACACCTGGGAAGCTCACTAAGAGAAAAAAAGCTAATTAATTATAAGGTTCAGACTGTTCAAAGGAAATTAGGAGAGCAGAGCACTGTGGGCTGAATTAGCAGCAGTTAGGAGAGTATATTGGAGAAGGCACTGGCGACCCACTCCAGTACTCCTGCCTGGAAAATCCCATGAACAGAGGAGCCTGGTAGACTGCAGTCCATGTGGTCGCTAAGAGTCGGACCCGACTGAGCGACTTCACTTTCACTTTTCACTTTCATGCATTGGAGAAGGAAATGGCAACCCACTCCAGTGTTCTTGCCTGGAGAATCCCAGGGACGGGGGAGCCTGGCGGGCTGCCGTCTATGGGGTTGCACAGAGTTGGACACGACTGATGCAACTTAGCAGCAGCAGCAAGAGAGTATATGGAAGTTCTGGTAGTGAATCCATCTCTGCTTTGCTTCCGTAAAATGTAGTAATGGAACTTTTATTTTTGTCTTGACTCATTTTTATAGAAGTGATTTCAGGGGACTTCCCTGTTGGTCGAGTGGCTAAAACTCCACGTTCCCACTGCAGGGGGCCTGGGTTCAACCCCTGATCAGGGAACTAGATCTTGCATGCCTCAACTAAGATCCAGTACAGCCAAATAAAAAAATAATTACATATTTTTAAAAAGTGATTTCAGGTTTGAAAACAGAGAGTGATTACCACATAGAAAAATTTCAGAAATTACTCATTACCTTTAAAAGACGGAGACCAGAATTTTGCCTTGAAACTTAAAAAAATGTAGATTATTTAAAATTCTTCAAGAAATGATGTTTTTAACAAAATGATCCAGGAATGTTTATTAACATTATCTTTTAAAATTGTCCAGTGTTCCACTTTGATAATATCAACTCCTTATTGAATCAACATAGAGTATTTTAAGAGAATCTTGCTGTCCGTTAGGTTTATATACATTAAAATCCTATTATATATACTCGTTGTTCACCATTTCTTGAGCAATTACTGTGGCAGAATTATAGACATGATCTCTAACCTCAAAAAGTGCTCAATCATTGGGTCTTTCTAAAATTGTAGTTATGTGGTATTTTGTGATTTATTTTCAGTCCTAAGCTTCGCACTCTTACATGAATTACTTCTCTTCCTCACTGCTAGTTTATCTTTGTGTCAATTCTTTCCATCACTCCTAGAGTTGTTTTCTAATTTAATCATGATTTTGTCTCTTTGAGACCCCATAGACTGTGGTATGCCAGGCTTTCCTGTCCTTCACCATCTCCCAGAGCTTGTTCAGACTCATATCTGTCGAGTAGGTGATGCCGTCTAACCATCTCATCTTCTGTCATCCCCTTCTCCTCCTCTCTTCTATCTTTCGCAGCATCAGGGTCTTTTCCAGTGAGTTGGCTCTTCGCGCCAGATGGCCAAAGTATTGGTTTTCCGTCTCAGCATCAGTCCCTCCAATGAATATTCAGGATTGATTTCCTTTAGGATTGATTAATTTGATCTCCTTGCTGTCCAACGGACTCTCAAGAGTCCTCTCCAACACCATAGTTTGAAAGCATCAATTCTTCGATGCTCGGCTTTCTTTATGGTCCAGCTCTCACTTCCATACGTGACTACTAGAAAAACCATAAACTGTATGTGACCTTTGTGGGCAAAGTGATGTCTCTGCTTTTTAATACGCTATCTAGATTTGTCATTATTGTCCACTATATTAAAGAAGGGCAAATATAAAATAAGAAAAAGACATCTCACTGATACACCAAGAGGATTAGTTTAAGATAAAGAGATTTACTAGTAAATACAGACTTATTTATCATCTGTTCTGTATTTGGTACTGTGGTTGATAGTAAGGGCATACGAAAATGAACCAACTCATAGCTTTGACTATATGGACCTTTGTCAGCAAAGTAATGGCTCTGCTTTTCAGATTTAAATCCTCCAGTGGCTCCCTGTTGTCCATAATAAGGTCGAAGCTCATTTGCATGACATTTGAAGTCCTTAATGGCTTGGCTTCATCAAGGGTGTTTCTAATCTGGTTCTGCTTTTGTCTCCTCACTCCCTTAATATAGCCAAATAGAATTTATTTACGTTTCCCAAACAAATATTCTTTCCTTCTCTCGGGCTTTTGCATGGCTGTTTCTTCTGTCCAGAATGCCCTTCTTCTATGTTTCCTCCTTATCATGGCCTGGTACTACTTACCTATTAAGATCAGTTTTGTATGGCACTTCTAGGAAAACTACCCTGTTTGCCCTAGAAAATGATTACTTGTACTGTGTTTCCATAGCATGCACCTGCTCTATAGTGTTCATTATTTCGTAGTGATTAGATCAGTCCCTCCCACTGTACTCTAGATCCTTGAGGGCAGGGAATGACTGCTTTTATTATTTTTAAACTTCAGAATTCATAGTCTATAGCCTGCTGTTTTTACTGTTGGTTCCCTCAAATCTCTTTAGAGACTGAGAGGTGTGTAGGCACATTTTCTTTCCATCTCCCAAATTGAGAGCTGTTTAAACTTTATCCTAAAGGTAAAAAACATTGAATGTGAATCTTTACTCTTCTACCTACACTGTCAGTCATTTATAGTTTTGTTCTTAGATCTTGAACACACTAGATCAGAGCCTGGAGTGTCAGGTAATGGCCAGGCTCCACTGCTCTAGCATCCTGCTTTGTGGAGACCTCTTTGCTTCCATGACAGGCTGGCGAGATGACTTCCTGCAGTGTTCACTGTATGTAGGATTTCTGTCCCTTTAGAGATGTTTTGTCATTCATACGTAGAAGTAATAATGCATCCTAGCTCCCAAATGCTTTCAAGTATAATTTTTGAGCCTCTTTTTCAGTAGAGATATAGTATACTTGTATTAATAAGAAATCTAATATTTTAAAATCTTCCTTGATTGAACCTCCTTTTAGGTAAGAACTCAGGGCCCTATCCTCACAGCAAGTGGCAAAAATCCTGTAATGGAGCTCAATGAAAAAAGAAGAGGTCTCAAGTACGAACTCATCTCGGAGACTGGTGGAAGCCATGACAAACGCTTTGTGATGGAGGTATGTACCTAGATACAAGCCAACCTTATTTTTCCCCTCAAAGACATAGGTTGTTCTGAGCTTACTTTTAAAAAAAGAGTTAGACTCAGTCAGTTCTTATGGTACTATTTGACTTTTGGTGTTTTTGTTTTCTGTGTTATGATACATTTAAATTAAAACTACACAGAGGAATTACATGGGATAACTGCAGAGTGGTGTTCTTGATTTTAGGTAGAAGTGGATGGACAAAAATTCAGAGGTGCAGGTCCAAATAAGAAAGTGGCAAAGGCAAGTGCAGCTTTAGCTGCCCTGGAGAAGCTGTTTTCTGGACCCAATGCAGCAAATAATAAGAAAAAGAAGATTATCCCTCAGGTATGAGTTAAGCATTAAACCTTGGAAAGATACCACCAGAGTGAAATCTCCTTTCATGTCTTTGTGCCACTTGAGATTTTTCTGAAGTTATTTATTTTTCTTGCTTGGACTTGGCAACTTTTTCTGTTGGGTTGATCATGCATAATAGAAATACGATTACTGGTCCCCTGTTTTGTGGTCTTTCAGGCAGATCCTATGTTAAAAAGAGACCATTAGCTTTAAATATTTGGGGCTTCAAGTCCTCTTGATGAAGCAGTGTTGAAGGGCTGGGACTCTAATGAGATCCTGCGTTTGTTTAGGGAAGCTGCCAAGAGTGTTGGGCTTATTCTCATCCCAGCCCGCAGTTGTTTTATTTCCTTTCCAGTTTTGTCCTTTTACATTGTTTATTTTGGGGTTTCTTTGAGGGCAGCACAGTGGAAATTGACCCTGTGTTGCTTTTGTTCGTTACTGACACTGGAAATGTCAGAGCTACAGAAAGCCCAGGATTGTAGCAAGGATTGCAGTAAGAAAAGATGGCTTCCTAATTGCACGCTTTTGAATAACAGATTCTCCCATGCATTCATTTACATATTCAAAAATATTTTCTAGACATACACTATGTGCATGATTGTGAGGGGAAAAGAGACATGTAACTAACTATAAGACACATTCTCTCTCTGGTGGAGAATACTGGTATAATAATATCTGAATATATTACATGATAGGGAAAAGTCAAGTGAAAATCTTTAGACCAATAGAAGGAAGCATAGATTATTTAAGATTCTGTGTTAAGTATGCATATGCAAAGTCCATTGTTAACGGGGTAGAATAGATCACAATAGAACACTTTGAACGCATTGACACTGCTTGTAGTAACGCAGCTGACAGTAAAGGTTCCCTTTGAAACCTGATTTTTCTTGTTCCAAAGACTGTGGGCATGCTCCTGTTGTATATGATATCCATCTTAGAAATATGTTTTGTGTTCATTTACATTTTTTGTATTTATTATAATAAACACTGCTTATATTCTAGAATTCAAAATATAAACAGAGAAAATTGTTACTGAATTGAAATACAAATAAAGCATTTAAGTTGTATTGGTACACGTGTAGAGAAAGGATAAATGGATTTTCTTTTTCGAAAATCTTTTATAAGATGTTCTAAATTAGTAGAAAGATAATTGTGACCTTGTTTGTTTTGGTGTGTTTTTCTTGTGCATACATCTTGTATATGGTCACTTAATTTTAGTGTTTATAAAGCCTGTGTGCAGATAACTTATTAGGTTTGGGTCTAGGAGACAGGAGTTTGACTTGTGTGGAGTCACTGTGCTGCCGCCAGATTGCTAATTCCTGACTGCATTTGACTAAGCTGTGTTTAAAAAAAAAGTCTGCATGAAGTTCACTCATTTTTAGAAATTTTCCATACTAGAAGATATAAAACTCATGTGTTCAATGTGCTTGACAGCCAAGAAGCAGTCTATTTTGGATTTGTGGGTTGGATTTTTTTTTTCAGCCAGAAGGGAAGATGGCTGTTCTCTGTTCATGATACGTTTGACCTTGAAGCTGTCTTCTATTCAGTCATACTAGCGATAGAGGCTATCCTAGGAGGAAAAAAGGTGGGGATTTTTCAGTGAGAGATAAACGTGTGTATGCACTGACTGTTTAAACTGTGTGTAGTGCTGCTGACTTGCTCTGCAACGCTTTTGAGGCTCTGAACCTCCTTCCCTGAAGCTTGGTTATAGCAGGGAATGTTACTAGTTTCTTAATTTCCCGAGCTTGAGTTTTTGTTGCATTATTATATTAAAAACTAAACAATATTTAATTTAAATCTAGATGTTTTCTTATTTCTTAAAATTTCAATTTCCGAAAGAAATGTTTTTGCATTCCTGTATACTGTTACTCCTTGTCTACTTTTCAGTTTTATGTCTGTTTTCTCAGTTGCTCTTTCTACTCTGCAGTAAGGAAAACAAAGTAGATGTCATAATCCCCATTTTACAATTAGAGGGGAGACTGCCATAGAGATTCTGCGACTTTACCAGAGTCCTGTGGCATTTTAGAGCAAGAAGGGATTTTAGAGATGATACACACACACACACACACTCCCACCACGCAGCCCCCACCCTCGCTGCCACACACACACACACACACACACACACACTCCCACCCCGCAGCCCCCATCCCTGCTGCCACACACACACACACACTCACACTCACACACACACTCACACACTCCCACTCCGCAGCCCCCACCCCTGCTGCCACACACACACACACACACACACACACACACACACACTCACATACTCCCACCCCGCAGCCCCCACCCCCCCACACACACACACACCCACACCCACACACACACACACACCCACACCCACACACCCACACCCACACCCACCCCGCAGCCCCCATCCCTGCTGCTAGAGGAATCTTCTTCCTGAGGTCTCAGCTACTTAGAGCAGGGACTGGCATTCACATCTTTGGTCTTCCTGTCTTAATCTTCCCCACCTCTTTCTGTTTAAACCTGACTCAGGTTCATAGCTAATTGTAGGAGGTTTGCTGTATTTTTTGGTTTGTTGGAAGAGAATTCAGTGGATTTTGAACCTAGATATCAGGTGTCTGTAATTACTTTTAATTAGGCCTAAAATAACTTTGGATGTAATCTGACTGCTGAAATGTGTGTGTAGAAAATGAACTGTTTCTGGATAACCTTCAAGTGATAAGAACACTTTATCTGCATACTTCTGTGTGTGTGTTAGTCGCTCAGTCGTGTCCAACTCTGCAGCCCCATGGACTACAGCCCTCCGTGAGCCTCTGTCCATGGGATTCTTCAGGCAAGAATACTGGAGTGGATTGCCATTTCCTTCTCCAGGGGAGCTTCCTGATCCAGGGATCAAACCTCAGTTTCCTGCAGGCAGATTCTTTACTATTTGAGTCACCAGGGAAGCCCAGCATACTACTATATGTCAGCATATTTTCTGGACTAACTCTAATATGTCATTTTTATTTTACAGATGATAAACTGAAGTCATCAAAGGCATAGATGACTTGTGTCATGTACAGGCTTAATTTTCTTGTAGAGGTTATATACATTACAGAGTTGATGAGATGATCTTATTTCTCTCAGTAATGAAATGTGTTATTTTTAACAGGCAAAGGGTGTTGTGAATACAGCTGTGTCCGCAGCAGTCCAAGCTGTTCGGGGCAGAGGAAGAGGAACTCTAACAAGGGGGGCTTTTGTTGGGGCCACAGCTGCTCCCGGCTACATAGCTCCAGGTATAGTACAACCTGAGAGATGTCTGCCTCCTTTTTCTGGGCCACAGTTTCCAAGAATAGCTTCTCCTTTATTTTCCAGGGTTACACAGGGTTTCTGGAAACATAATACAGGTATAGGATGCATGTGCACTGAAATTTAAAAGAAGAGAGTCTATAGAATGTTATTAGGTTTTCTCCTGGAATTTGCTGAATGACTAGAGGCCTTTTGGAGGGAGGTGACAGATGAAGAATATTGCACTTGGTGGAGGGGTCATATTTTGACAATGAGAAAGCTCAGAGATATTCCACACACTGGGGAGTTTGGATACTGAGCAGGGTGTATTCATTAGGGACACAGATGACAGGTTGGGTATCACAGGTGAGAAAAACGATTGGTAAGAGGCTGCTTAGTTGGGGTGAAGCCTGACGGTGTTAGCATTTCTTTAACTCAGTGTCTGGTGAATCATCAAGGGCTGTAGAATTACATAAAAAAGAAAGGGGGAGCTTTCTTATTCAGTGCTCAGTATTCAGTAGATACTTACATATAAATGATTTCAGTTACTTGATTTTAGTCTTTACAGTGTTTCCTCAAGTAGAAATTATTTCTGTTTTTTTCCAGATGAGGAAAAACTAAAGTTTAGGGAGGTGAGGCAGTGAGCTCAGTGTGAGACATCTTGTGAACAGCAGAGCAGAGATCTGAATGTAAGAGTTTCTAGTTCCAAAGTTTGTATTATTTCCATTTCACAACATGGCTTGAGGAAGATGGGGAAAGAAGCCTTCTTTCTGTCTTCTGTTCCAATCTTTATATCATTTTAGCAGTAGCTATACAGCTGTCTTGTTGAAGTTAAGTTAAATTCCTGTAATCGTGCAAGCATGGAACTTTGAACTTGACAAGTAAACCTCTTGTAGTTGTTGATCAGATAAATTGTCGTAAAGATTGGGTCTTGTCATTATTTTTTGTGTAACTGTGTGACACTCATAAAAAGTTCACTTAGATTGTGGGTTATTTCCCCCCTGCCCCAAGAAAGAATTAGGATAGGCTTTTTGGGAAGTTTTGTGGATAATGTGGCTTTGGAGTCAAGCTTCTAGAAGTTGATCCTCTAGGGGCTTAGCTCAAAAATGTGTCATATAAAGAATGTCCTCTCTCATTCAAATATTGTGTGCCTGCTCTGACACAGAGCAGGATGGCATTTTGTTCTCCTGGAGTGTTTGGCATAAAGATGAGATATACTAATGGAATGAATGCTCACGACTGACCAAGCTGCTGTGATAAAGGAGAAAGGCACAGTGCTGTGAGGGAACGTGACAGGGAAACCTGGTCTAGTCTGTTGGGGACTCAAAGGTTTTCCTGAAGACGTGACACTTGAACTGAGCTTTGAAGAATGAGTAGGAGTTAGAGTAGATTCAGATGGAAGAGCACTGCCTGCAGAGGGACCAGCATGTCAGCACCCTGTGGTGCTGGTGGGAGGGAACTTAACTCATTTGAAGAACTGGGATGAGACCAGTCTGTAGTGTGGAGAGCCCAGGGAGTGGGTAGGGTGGATTTGAGCTGAAGCTGGATGTTTAGTCCCAGTCCTGGAGGTCTTGGTTTGGGTTTTGGTCTTAGAACCTAAGTGCAGTGGGAAGTCGTGAAGGGTTCTAAGAGAAGTGATGAGATCAGACTTTATTTGTAAAGATCACTCTCTGTTGTATGAAGATGACTTGTAGGGGCAGAAGTTGGCATGCCAAGACACAGTAGAAGGTTTTTGTAAACTCAGAGCCCAGATAGGAGGCAGTGGAGGCACCTCCTGTGGGTGTAGGGAAGTAGAAGGGTGGCAGGAAGTGAGCAGATGGAACAACTTAAGAGGCAATTGATTGGTTTATTGTGGAGAATGAAACAGAGTGAGATTTCAAGTGTCCCTGCAGGATCTTCAGCTGCAGGAGGTGGGTTGGAGGTGGTGCCATTGAAAGAGACAGACGCTGAAAGACCCGTGGCAGTGGGACCAGGGGAGGAAGGAGGGTGGTTACAGTTTGATACAGTTTGTGTGTCCAAAATTAAGACCTTTTTCTGTACATCTCACTATTTTATGGAAATTTACATTTTTTTTTTTGCCTTGTTTAACGTCTTGTTAAAGGAAGCGGCTTTCATTAAACAGTAGTAGGCAGCTTGAGGTGAACTGTCTTGCCTTTGGTGATGTGCTTGTCCGGGTGTGTCCAGCTGCTGGGTCATGGAATGTTCTCCTCACTCAGGTGGCCAGCCACCATCTGCTAGTAGCAGTGATTGTGAGGGAATCCTAGTAGCTTCTCTCTTACATCATTGCCCTGAGCTCTGCAAAGGCCTGTCTCCTGAAGGCTTTCAAAAGGAAGTTCTTTTATAGCCTAGAGAACATTCAGAAGAGGTCAAATTAGATTATGAATAGGTTATATGCCTTTTGCAGAGCGTATTCCTTGCAGCAGGGACTGTAGTATTTTTACATATGTTTTTAAATGCATTCCTCTGCGTTCAGTTTCTGCAGAAGACTGAGGCTCTGAGAGGGTAAATATTAAATAGTGTGTGCAATTCAAAGTCACCTTGCTTAGTGGGACCGGAAGTCAGGATTAGAAGCTCGTGGCCTGTACTGGAGCACAACTGCTGGCCAGCTCAGCAGTTATAGTTTCTCTCTTTAAGGAGATTTTAGTCAAGCCTTTGAAACTATAACCTTTGCCAACCAACTGCCTTTTCCTGGAATAAATCTGGTATACAGCATTCTTTTTTAAGCATTAACTTCTTTTTTAGCTTCTGATACTTTTCCTACTGTTCATTTCCTACTGCTTATTTCAGCTGTCTTTTGTCCTCTTGAAATATGTGATGTAGTGAGCACTAAAGACTCAGTTGTACAGCCCCTAGGTTTATGACTTAAGTGTAGACTAAAAAGTGAAAAATTTTATCTCTTATGAAAATGTTTCAATTAGTCCCCAAAAGCAGTTTACTTTTTTTTTCAACATATGCTTGAATATTTTGTCTCAAATGAGAGATTTGGAACTGAGCATTCAAAGATGACTTAAGATTTAGCATCTGCCCCAGGGAATGCTAGGGGTCACTTGGGATGGGAACAGACACTTTAGAAAGCACCATGAAATACAATATAAGCGATGATATGGGGTGGGCCGAGTGAACCGCAAGCCTAGGGGACTTCACAGAGGAGGTGATTCCCAAAGGATGAGTTGGAGTTGATCAGCTAAAGAAGAAGGGAAAAAAATCATTTTAGCAGCAGAAATGATTGTAGGAAAAGGGGCTGTGAGGTTAAAAGGCTGGATTTGTTTTTGGTACAAGGTGAAGGGCCCGTGTAGATTTTGTGCCTTTATTCTGTTTTTCCTAGAGATTTACCCAAGTGTTTTAATATTTATATGTTTTAAAGTCATTTTACTGAAAGGTTAAAGATTGTTTCTGTTAACATACTGTTTCTAACCCCTATACAACTATAAAGTAGCTTGGAGGGTTTCCCATCTTATAGATGAAAGTGGCAGCTCAAAGTTAGATATCTGAGGACATAGAAGAAACTAGTGGTAGAACTAACTGGTTCAAAACGTGTTCTTTGTACTAGTTTATGTTGACAGTATGAGCCTTTTCATAGGCACCAGATGCTAATATCAATTTTAGCAACATTTATTGAGAGACCCTGTGCTGGGGCCCAGAATTAGGATATAAGCAAGGCATGGAGCTCGGCCTCAAGCCTGCAGCCTGATGTGTGTGCCTCTTTACTGGCATTTGAGGCTTTAGTCTGCTCTTGTTACTGCTTTCTGAAAAAAGACTTGGAAATTTCTATTATCCAACTTTGAGAAATTGGTAATTTGAGTGGTTCTGAGTATTGTTTTGTTGAACAAATTATGTTTAGTGAGTGGTTACTACATGCCATTCTGCTAGGTTCCGGTGATACAAAGATGTATAAGACTTGAGTCTCTGCCATTCTAGTGGGGAATGCAGGTAGAGTTGATAATTAGTGTAATGTGGTAAGTGTAGTGAGAAGTAAGTGTACCCAGTATCTGGTAGGCCATAATAAAGAGCTTCCAATCTGCGTAGGCATGGAGGGATTGGTGGACTAGGGCCATCCTGGGAAGGGTTCTTGTTCAGCCACACCTGGAAGAAGGCCTCAGGCAGGGCCCAAGGTGTCGGGCGGCGATCCTTGTGAATCGGGCCAGCGCTGACTGCCCTTTGTCCTGACTGATCTGCTCTCTCCTTCTTTGCACCAGGCTATGGAACACCCTATGGTTACAGCACAGCTGCCCCTGCCTATGGTATGTACACTGTCTTACTGATTTCTCTTTTTAGCCTCTCTGCACAGCAATCCAAAGCACAGTTTGTATCTAGGGTTTCTTTAAATGAATTGGAGGATCTCAGACCTACTCATTCTAGTGACCCAACTTAAATTCCCTTTGAAAATGCCACAACCTTGTGGTTCTTGGTTTGGTTGGAGTTGCTCTTCTCTCTGCTTTGCCTGATTGAAGGACTGCTTGTTCTAATTGCCTGTTTCTGACCATATTGAAATTAAATATTCTAAGTAGTTCTTCTTACAGCCAACTTACACTCCATTCAAAGGCTACTGAAGGGCCATACCCAGTTCCTAGCTTGGCTGCCTGCCAGTAACAGAGGCACATTTAAGTTTCTGGTTAGAAACTGTATGAACTGCAGGTGATTTGAGTTAGGGATAGGAAGTACTCACTTCACATTGGTAGTGTTATGCTTTGTTGTGAATTTTGCTGTGGAGGTGAAGGGAACAGGTCCCAGAGAGTGATGCAGGGTTGTCCACAGCAGTGTTACCGAAGTTCTTACTGCAGAAAGTCTGTGTAGTACATGTGAGAAAATCATAGGAATATCTCTTCTCCCTTCAAAAATAAAAATAAAGGCAAATGCAGAAATGAACCTCAGTGGCCCTTTGGATAACTTTTGAATGAGGTTTATGTGGCAATGGAGGCAGTAGGTTTGGAGTCAGTGATATGCTCTCTTAGACATCTTTCCTGTCTTGGGTGCTACATGGTATAGAATCAGCCATCTGCAGAATGTTTGTCACTTAGAGCAAAAGAGCGCCAGTGTGTGTGTGCTCATGTGAGTGTGTGAGAGCGTGCGTGAGGAGCAACACGAGTGCGTGTGCCCCAGTGCGACCCTAGGCTGGGCGTGCGTGCACACGGAAGAGAAGGACCTTGCCTGTGCTGCTACTTGTGGTGGTGGTCCTTCACACGAGCCTCAGGCCTTTCCTTGTGCTTTTTCTCTTCATACATCAGCTTTCCCATTTTTGTTTGGATGGAAATTATGGGTCTTTAAGACACTGCTAAATTGAAGCTTCATTTGATTTCATAACTATAGAAATAAGTAGAAAGTGAACAATTTGAGCACTTGCCCCATTAAGATAGATCTTTTACAACCTGGAAAGATGTAGGAAGCTGGAAGACTGACATTTGGGGTAGGTTTTCTCTAAGGTTGAGAACAGAGTCTGGAGTTTCAGCCTTACCTGCAGGTCTCCATTGGCATACTCAGCTGTGGCCAGGGGCTCCCTGTATTCTGTTTATTCTTAGATACGAGGAGGGGGTTAGGAACTGGGGGCTCATTTAGGAATATGCTGTCTTTTAGAATTTATTTTAAATTCAAACTCTCTAGCTTCTTTTGATTTGGCCATTTGCTTTTACCATTCAGCCAACTTCTGCATATCTCGACCACCTCTCCTTCCTGTGAATTAGGTCTGGTCAGTTTATCCAAATACATTTTGACTCACTGGACTCATTGTGATATGTCTTGTGTGAAAGCCAAAGCATCTGCCTTCTAGGGCAGGTCCTTAAGTTGGTGCCTTTCTTTTAGACATAGTAAGACCCATGTTCTTTAGGTTTGCAAGAGCTTTTTTTCTTTAAAACACTTACCTATCTAGGCTCTAAGGTACATTCATGTTTTTCCTCAGTCTTTTTAATTTCTCTCTCGTTCTTCCCTTTCCTCTAACATTAAACTTCCACTCTGCGGCCCCCGAGCCCGCTCTTCAGAAGGCTCCTCTCTTCCATGTGTCATATAACTGACTTCCAAAGCTGGTGAAATTTAATGCCCCCATTTTTCACATAAAAGATATGGTTTTTAAATGTTACTGTGATGCCAACCTACTAAAACGATGCTTTATTTTGGCTGTAAGGTAAACATGTCTCTGGCCTTCGTAAAGCTGTTGCATGTGGGGTGGTTTCCCTCTGATCATCTGGTGCTCTCAGATACCTGCTGTTGCTGCTTTGTGATTTCTCCATAGGTTAAACATTAGAGCAGAAACAAGGAGCAGATTTCAAATCATGCTCGAGTATGCAGAAGTTTGTGAGGCCACAAGAACTCGTTAATTACAAAATTAAGAAAGTAATTAATCTTTCCAGATTTGCCATGCCAATATTGGCATTAGCCATTAAGATAAATACCTGGTCACAACTCCAGTTGGAACTGTCTTTCTGGGGAGCTGAGGCCTGCACAGAAAGCTGTGTTTGAATCTTGACAATCCCTGTTTCTCCTGTAATATGTGATGTGCCGAACTGAGAGTCACTTTAGAATATCAATGGCATTGCTTTTGAGCTTTATAATTGATGGCAGCTCACTCAAATGAAATCCCTTTTTGGATGTCATTCTTCCTGTGATGTAGCCATCTTAATTTTGAGTGGCAAATATTATCACACTATTAAGAGTAATTTCAAAGTTTGTGGGCCTCTTTCATAATGGTACATGTTGACTGACTAATCTGGAAAAGGTTAATGATAATCTCTGTAAGATTCTTTTTTTTAACCTGAAATTTTTATTGGATTATTAAACTTATTTGGAGTCCTCTCCGTTTCTTTTCTCTGTAGGTTTACCCAAGAGAATGGTTCTGTTACCCGTTATGAAATTCCCAACATATCCTGTTCCCCACTACTCATTCTTTTAGCAAATGACAGAAGCTAATTCCTATTCCAACAACAACCCAGTACATACAGAATGTTAGCGAAAAAGCCTTTTTATCCTGCTTTCTTTGAACACATACTTGATCAAAATTATTTGTAAAGAACATCTTTTCCTACTTTTTGATTTTAACAAATGCAAATTTAGTTCTCTAAAACTTGAAAACAAACAAAAAAGAAACTAGTTCTGTGAAACGGTACCTCATTTCCGGAAAATAACTTATACCAGCCCTTCTGTTCTAGGGAAATAAGTCTAGCAGTTCAAAGTTTAAGTTTTAAGAGGAATATCAGATTATGTAAAATTAAATTTGTGAAGGATGTATAGAGTCTCAAACACTGATCACAAATAAACTGCTTTGTTGTAACACAAGAGTACTGCCTGGTTCCTGACGCAGTCACTGATGCTTAGCTGATTGATCTGTATTTGCCCCAGGGCACTTTAATTCGGGCTGTAGTTATTTTTTTTAATACAATAGAGACTTTTCATTTAAACTTTAACTTTGTAAATATTGAAGTGTGTAATTAAAGCCAATAAAATATGGGTTTGAATATTGTTTTAGCTTATTATTTTTGATATGTTTTGGTATCAAATTATAAAGAATTGAAAACTAATAACTTAGCCCTAGAAACCCATTCATTTGTAAGTAAACTGATAAAACAAAGCAAAGACGATTGTTAGTTTGAGCCCGTCTATTTACTTTGTAAGCCCTTTGTACTCCTCTGTACAAGGGCATCCCCCATAAAGGTTTATTCTGTTATCTGACAATGGCTTATTAAAATGATGGCACTACCCAGAGATGGGGAAGGAGGAATGTGATTATTTTAGTTTCCGAATTTCCAAGTTTTAAAAAATAATAAATTAATCCATCAATGACCCTCTCGTTCTTGTGGCCTTCTTCACTCTGTAAGATACTGTGTTCACTCCCTGGCTTTTTTCATGTAGATAGAAGATTAGCAATTTTTCTGGAATTCATTGAAGGGTCTCTTATCCTCTTCAATTACATCAGAATCTAAAGCAGCAACAGGGTCCCCATAAAAACTTGCTCTTCGATTGTCCCAGTTCTTGTTGAGTGCTGCTGTGAAAAGTGACACGTTTCAGCCATGGGTCAGCATTTAGTTTTTAAGACACCTGATTAAGCTGGTGAAAAATGATCAGTCGGTAACACTGTGCTGTTGTATAAGGGTGCAGACCTAAGTCTTCCACTTGCATTCTCACCTCCTTTGGAAGCCTATGATGTTACTAGAAGGTAATGGTTTCATTAAGGTACTCACCCCCATGAAGGCAACATTGTGGTTCCGTGTTGATATCTACAAGTTGCTGTGTCTTAAAATTGTCCATTTTTAGTTTGAATTAGCTTTCCTCCTCTTTCTTCATTTCTGTCTTTTGGAGCTGAATAGTGCTCATCGCTGAGAGTGGGCTTCAAAATATGGCAAATTTATGTACCCAATTTCTCTGGGACCACTAAACAAGCATGAAACAGGCAGTTGAAAATAAATGTTAGTGTTACTTAATCACATATCTGATTTTTACACCACAGCTTGTCTGTTCCTTCAGCTCCTTGACCTTTTGTCTGTATCAGTGGTGGGTGATACTTTAATAAAACCTCATCACTTGCTGGAAGTAGCTGTGAAACTTACCATTCTCATCCTGTGCATTAGTGGCTAGACCTACACAAGAGGGCCCATCTCAGCTGGGGGTTTTCATGTTTCATTGATTTGTTTTGCTGACCTATGGATGAAACAGAGCCATCACTGAGAAGAAAAAGCATGGCTGGTAGTGTCCAGTTTGTCTTAATTATTTACAACAGCCCTCTTGGTTTCTGGAATACTATTAATTGGCAGCTGCAGCTGTATTGTTATTGGAAATTGATTGTCAAAATTGCATTCCAAGTTGGAATCTCTCTGGAGATTTCTCTTTAGAAAATTCTTTCAAAGTAGCTGACTTGTAACCCCTCTGTAACGGTGCAAAGGGAGCTGTGCTCTTTTCCACCATGATGGCAGTCATTTCAAATGGTTTCTACCAAGTCTTTTTTTTTTTTTTTTTAATTTGTTGTTTGTTGGAAGTTACTAACCATGTTTTGTAAACCTGCCCAGTTGCTGCAAACTTTGACATTTCTCTGCTTTACTTAAAATAATCGAGCTGTCAGTCCTTTGTTAGAAGTGGTAACCATGCAAGTTCAACTGTTTAAATTTTGTAATGGATTAAGTGTCCTCCCCCACCCCCACCCCCCTTTGCCCGTCCCACCCCTTCATTTTGTAATGAAAATTCCACTTACAGCTGAAAGAGCAGAGAAATATAAATGAAGCTTTTGGCTTCACCAAATTCTGTGACATTAACACCAAGTTTTGCTTCTCTGCTCTTTTCTCCACTGTAGGTGGTTTTTTCATTGACAGCCCCTATTGCCAGCCTCTGAGCGTCGCACCATTTATTATTCACTTGGGCCCTCAAGATTTCTTCTCTGACTTCTAGAACCATCAGGTTGTCTGGCTTGAAATGGCAATTTCTATGTCTTGATCTTAAGAGAAATGTGACCCCCTGAGGCTTTCCAGCTTTCAGACACAGCACTCTTGACACCTCCTTTTGGAAAGCAGTGACTGAGCATTTTAAAGAAGAGCAATACTTTATTCAAAGCCACGGTGTCTGTTTGAAAACTTTTCCTTTGGAAACCTAGCAATACCTGGATATCCTTAACCCCTCCTAGCCTAGTCTTTGGTCAGGGAGTCTACAGACCAGTGTAGAACTTAGAATTAGTGTATGAGCTGTGCTATCTTCTGACAATTTTTAAACTTTTTTAGCACATAAAGTGAATAGTTGCATTCCTGACTGCGTCAGTTAGTGCTATTATAATTCCTCAGAGGTAGGGGTCCTCCTTGAAGCCATATTTCTCTGCATGGGGGCTGGCACCCAGCCAGGGAGGTAGCCTGCAGCCATGTTTCTTGAGGCTGCGGGTGTGCCCCATATCTTGTGCAAGGTAATTGGTCCAATAGATTCCCGACATACCTCACGCTGACTACACGCAGCGCACGGTGCGGGGATGCGCGGGCTCCTTGAGTCGTTTGTAGGCTCTCAAATTGTTAACCTGGGGAACAAACCACTGATAGATTTTGCTGGTATTAGCCTTTTCTTCTTTTTTACAATTTTGGTGAAATGTTTGAAAATCATGAATCAGTCAGTCACCGTTATTAATTGAAGAGCTGGGAATACCTCGTTAATGTATTTTTAAAACTGGTGTTGGACCCTCTGTGTATTTCAGGTTAATACTTTTAAGCAGTTTTCAGCACGTTTATCTCACTTTATTCTCGTTCTCCTCGGACCTTCGTAGCCATATCACTTGTATAAAATAGGCTGAGATATAGTGACTGTAAGCTGTGGTCTCAGTATACAAAGGTAAGCTCTTTTATTTTCTGATTAAAGAGAAAATTAAAAATCAATGAACACAACATGCATATATGACAATCATATATGATGTATTTGATCTCTTGGGTCTTCTGTCATCACATTACTTTAAAATTTTTTATGATCTAAATGTAAAATAGTTATTTTCAGCATTTTGTTTTTTAATAATACCCTTGTAATTTGTATTCAAGAGACATTTCACTAAGTGTGTGTGTGTGTATAGAAATTATGATATAACATATATGCGAATTACACACACTTATCTGTTTAAACAAAAGAATTTGGTGGTGGGATGTGTTCACCTAAGAAGATTTTAACATCAGGGCACTCTTTCAGCCAAAGTGCTAGAATTTCGTAAGCAGCGAGATTGGGAGCAGTGCCGGCAGGACCCATTTATGTGTAGCTGCAACAGAAGCTGAGGCTCAAAGTGCCAATTTCTCAGAGAGTTCTCTGAGAAAGGAATATCTCTGGTCTGTGTTGTATGCCCTAATACAACAGCAGCAAGAAGCCATAAAAAAAAAAGCAATAGAAAATGAAAAAACCAAAATATTAAGGTAACTATGGAAAAATATATAATTGACTGAGTTAAACTATTTCCAGAACCAAGTATGTTAAGACTCAGAGTGGTGAATACCTGGTGTGCAGAGACCAAATAGATGTAAGGAATTCCATCTTTTCCAGGTTAGATAGATGATTTATTTCCTACCTATTCACCATCATGGGGTTAGTTTAAAAAATATGGTTAGGCCAAATATTTTGAAAAGGATTTGCTTCATTTAGTGTATTCCATAAATGCATTTCATTTGTATTAGATGTTCTGTGCTAAGGTTGTATTTGATATATACATATATATATATATAGATTAAAATGAAGCTTATGTTTTATATTTGTCTCTAAGTAGCAGTTTTCTTTTTCCTACTAACTTTGAAGGTTGCTGGGACAATTTTTTTCCCATACAGAATCTGTATGTATGTTGAATGTGGCTTTGGCATCTGTAAAAGTTTGTATGAGGCCTAGGTGACTAGTACCAAGAACATTCCAGTCCTGAACAAGCAACCGAGAGCCCCTACGTACCAGGTTCTTCTCTGGATTCTGGTGACACAGGCTCCACCCACTGGGGACCTTTTAGGTCGGAGGGTGTCTTTTTGATGGAGTTGGGCCTACTGTAAATCTCCTAGGTTGGGAGACAACACATTAGCAGTGTCAGGAGAAAATTAACTTAGTTAATAGTTCATTTATAAATTATTTAATAATATGGGCCCTCTGATATCATTGAAATGGACATCATTTGGAAACTGATTCATTTAAAATATTTCCCTGACAGTTTTGAGAGCCTGAAACGTACTCTGGTTTATGTTCATGCACCTCTATGCACATAAATGAGGAAATGAATAACAAATAGCCCAGTCCTTTTAAAGCAGTTTTTATAGTGTAGCAAAGAATAATAGTGGTTAATTTAAGCACTAATCATTTTTCAGTGACAAGTGAGGGGAATTTTACTCTTATAATCAGTCATTCATTATTATTTCCCTGTCTTGGGTTTCATTAATAACTGCAGTGGGAGGTAAATCTTTAGTAGTGAGAGAGAGGAGTGAACTAAGGAGATTTGCTCCCCTTTCCCCAAAAGTTAGATTTCTAGCAACCTAGAGTCCTCATCTGAGAACCAGCCGCCTGCTCTGTGAACGGCCTCCTGAAATGACTCCTGTTCAGCGTATGCCCTGCCTGCCTGGTGATGGTGCTGGGGTGGGGGTGGTCCCTCTGAGGTTGCCCAGAACAAGAAAGCTTCTGTTGTATTCAGACTTTTCTCTGTAACCATCTGAGGCCATGCCATTCAGTGACCAGAGACTTCTCAGTGTTACTAGGAGGCCGAGAAGGGAGATGGGTGGTAAGTGAGTAACCACCTGCAGAGCCAAGAAACTACCTACTGCTGCGGCGAGTTCACTTTTGATGTGTTCCTCTCTAGCAGCTATTTACAGAGCTAGTACTTCTTATGTAAGTTCCTTCCTTTCCTAATAGCATCTTCCAGAAAGTCTGTTTTAGTCAAGGATTGAAGTTGACTTAGTTGTAAGAATAGATATCCTTTTCCACATTATCATTTTAGGTGAGAGCTAACAGCTTCCATTGATGCTTGAAGCAGTGATCTTTGGAGATTTTTAAAAATAGCACTGTAATGCAAATTAGGTTATGTAAGCTTTACAGCACAGCTAGAAATAGAGAATAGAAACCATGTGGGACTCTGGGCCAGAGTATATTCCTCTCCCTCCAGCAAATTCCTGTAGGGTCTTGGAATTAAATGAGTTAATACACAGAGTGCTTTGAATGGTACCTGGTACGTAGGAAGTGCTCAGTAAATGTTGACTGCTTTTACCGTGGTTGGCCAGGCTGTGCTGACAGGGAGTGGAGAAGCAGGTGCGTGGTCCGCTCGGATGGAACTGTGTGGGTTGCTTCGTGTACGCAGGTTTGGGGTGCTCCCTGGCTTTGGGAAAGGACTCCTAGCATCTTAGGGTCAGATAGACACAGAGCGAACACTTGGTGAGATGTGGTTTGGGAGGTGGCTGCAGGTCCACGCTGGATAAAGATGCTTGTGTGTTTGCGTGGTAGTCAGTCACTGGACAGTCTGCTGCCAGGAGTTTGTAATACTTGCTTTGGGATTTAGGTGAGCTTGGAACTTCAAAGGGGCTGAGCTTACAATGTCAGCCAGCTGATTCCAAGTTCCCTGTCTTTGCATTAGTAAGAAAAAACTGTGTGACTACAGTTAGCCCCAGAATCTGACATTCAGAGCTCACCATTTATTTGGCAGGTAGAAACTAAGTTATCATAAAGCACAGAAAAGAAAAAGGAGACTGGGAGACAGGCTTAGAAGGCTGTCGATGCAGATGCTTCTCTAAACAGCATTCTGCGCTTCTCTCTCTACAGTTTCCTGCAACACTTTGGGGATTAAAACACCCTGTGCTTATCACCACATAAGGCCTCCCTTCTACCTGTTACACATCTGTCTCTCTGTCTCTCTACCCATTTATCTATCTGGACACAGCTGGGAAGTTGCTTTTCAGCAAAAAAAAAAAAAAAATAATACATATCTATATATAGATATATATAGATATATATATCGGAGAAGGCAATGGCACCCCACTCCAGTACTCTTGCCTGGAAAATCCCATGGGCGGAGGAGCCTGGTGGGCTGCAGTCCATTGGGTCGTTAAGAGTCGGACACGACTGAGCAACTTCACTTTCAGTTTTCACTTTCATGCACTGGAGAAGGAAATGGCAACCCACTCCAGTGTTCTTGCCTGGAGAATCCCAGGGATGGGGCAGCCTGGTGGGCTGCCGTCTATGGGGTCGCACAGAGTCAGACACGACTGAAGCGACTTAGCAGCAGCAGCAGCAGATATATATATAGAGAGATATAGATATAGATGGCTGGACTGAATAAAGGGTGAGCATCTTCGTGTCTTTGGTTCGCACGTGTCCGCACTGAACCTCAGGAGCCTCTGGAGGTTGTGGCCGCACCTCTCTGCCTGTGGAGGTGAGCTGAGTGGGGAATGCAGACTGAGTTTGGTGATGTTCTGAGGTTAAAAAAACTGTGTAGACAGAACTGTTACTTCTAAAGGCAAATAAGATAGATTTGCAGTCAGGAGGTTTTTCTTAAATTCAAGAAATATTTGTGTAAGTGATGCCTTGGCAGAAGTGACCCCACTCCACTGCTGTGGCTGTTGAGTGGGATCCTTGCCTCATTAATAAACTCTGTGGGAAGCCCTCGGGGTTTTGTTTTGTCTTGTCTTGACCAATCAGTAGGTAACACCTTAATTACTTGGCCCTTCTAAGGAGGGTCTTTCTTGGCAGAATTCTGCTGTCTCTGCTGGTGGGTAGCATGGGGATTGCCACCATCTGCCCCGGCTGCTTGAGAGTCAGATTAGCGTCTCCTAACTGGAGATGTGGTCTCAAGTCATCTTTTCGCTGCTTGTGGCCCCAAGGAGGTGAGGGAATGAGCCACTGCTGGGAGGGTGTTCTCTTAGCGCTGCCTAGGCGCCTGGTTTCTCTAGGCTTTGCTTCATTTTCTCCTCCCTTGATCCTTTTGTGCCATATGGAAGAACAGTCTCTGCATTCACATGTTAGCTGAATGTCCCAAGTAGTTACTGGTAGCCCTCAAGTCAGTTCATCTGGGGGGCCTCTGGGCAGCAGTGGATGGAAGAAAGAGCAGGAGGAAAGACGCTAAAATTGATATCTTGTGTGTGCCAGGCACTTGGACATTTTTCTTCTCAACCCTCTTCAAGGTGGTATATTTTACAGATGAAAAAAAACTGATGCTCAGAGTGAAGGGCTAGAGTCAGGACTGAAACCCAGAGGCTTTAAGTGCCATGCCTTTTTCTGCAGCACCAAGCTGTGGATTAAAAGAAAGTGAGAAAGCACGCTGGGTGACAGGAAGGTGGTGTGTGGGCAGCGAGGCAGGGCCACGTGGCGCCTGTGAAGGGCCTGAACACAAGCCAGGGCCTCACTGTCATGGGGTCTTTGGAGCTCACAGGCTCAGGCCAATCCTTGGATCTGTGCTGGAGGCTAGGCTTTAACTTGAGGTCATTTTAGACCAGTATCCTGGCTGAAAATAGGGCTATTTTCTTTTAGAGTGACTGGAAAGATAGATTGGAAGGCTGAGGTGTGGCTGTATAAACAGAGGAAGCTTTTGTATTTGAGGCTTGTTTTTCTGTTTGAATATTAGTGAGAAATTGAGGTGTATGTTTTCATTCAGCTAATGCTTTCTGAGTACACGCTGTCTGGCCTGAGACTGGAGGTGGGGATGTCGGAGCCAGACTCTGAAGGAGAGCTGGTGAGGTGTGGCTCACTGGGGCAGCGGTGGCCCTGGGCAAGTGCTGGGCAGAGGTGGGGGTGGGGACAGGTTGCAGTGGCCTGTTCTGCCCACCAGGAGTGGCCCCTGGACTTGGCTTCAGGGAAGGCCGTGGGCCCCTCACTAGCTCCTCGGCAGGTTAGTGCCGGCTGGATCTCTGCTCAGGGTCCGGGGGGTGTGGGGATGGATACAGAATCCTCTTCAGGGAGAGAGTCTTCCCTGACCCCAAGTCACTGCTGTCCTTGACAGCTGGCTATTTTTCTGAGCCATGAGCCATAATCCTGGAGGGGATCAGGGAGAAGAACCTTCTCTTCAGCCCAGACTGCAGGAGCCCCCGAGCCGTGACCTGTGGAGAGACTGGCCCCCGTGTGTGTGGCAGCAGCAGAGTCCTCTCCCGGCTGCCACCATGCCCTGCCCTGATGGTGCCGCTCGGAGCAGCAGCAGCGCAGGGATGTGGTTCCCTCTCCACAGACAAGAAAACTGAAGCCAAGAGACTCTGAAAACCACCCAGCTTATTTGTGGCAAAGCATTGCGGCTCCTAATAAGTGAGTTTCCACCACACGGAGGCAAGGCCGTTTCTTCTGTTTTTAGAGTTCACAGAAGCCTTTCTTAGGGAGGAGATCTGAACACCACCACAACTGTGGGATCTAGAAGTTCTCTCCTTTGACAGATGAGGAAATAGAGGCTTACACAAAACGACCTGCCCAAAATCACATAGCTGGTAAGTGTCCCAGGCCACCCATTCTGATAGCGCTGTGCTCACACTAGGGCTGGTGTCGGCAGTCCAGTCTGCTGCCTGTCCTGTTTTCCAAAACCATTTGGCAACAGTTTCCTCTCCTCTTTGTGATGCATTCATCCTACTTACCTTTCTTCCAGACTTCTGGAATATATCCTGTGTAGCTTGCTCTCCCTGACTCCTGCCTCCTCCCCACCAGGGGAGAAGAAGGAAAGCAGACTTCAGATTCTTTCTTCTCTGGCTGCTCAGACATGCCAGCTGGCTCCTGGGCAGGGTTGCTGACACCCATCCTTGGGCCCCGCGACCTGCGCGTTGTCCTCGTTTTGTCAGCTGCACCGCTGTTTCCACAGACCCACTTTTGTACCATAACAGAACCCTGGGATACGTGCAAACCAGTAACTGCCACTGGAGAGGCCCCCCAGGCACTGGATGAGGGGAAGGGATATGCTGTTGACAGGTGCTTTTTCTTTGTTGAGCTTCATCCACGTTCTGGTTGTCTGCAGTCCTGTTTCTGGCTAGGCCTTCTCTGCTGCTCTAACTGAAGGGGTCGTCCTCAGTCACCTTTCCAGAGTTCTGGGGCCAGGGTCTCACTGGGCCCTTCTAGCCTGTAGCTGATCTCAGAAATTGCTCAGCTCTCTGACATCTGTGGAGGCAGCTTTATGGAAAGTATGGTGGCTGTGCCATCACCCTGGAGGGGAGTCCCTTCTCCCACATCAACTGGAAGGTGGTCCCTGAGGAGCTCAGAAAAGCGGAAGGAACCTCGAGAGAGAGAGATGAGGCTGGTGAAGGGCAGATGTGGAGACACTGTGGACCTCTCTGCCAGGTATTCTGACGGCTTCTGTTTACTTGTCGTATGTGGCTCCAGAAGGGGATAGGTGGTTCTGGTGCAGCCATTTGGGCAGTTAAGGTGGCAGTGTGTGTTTCCAATAAATGCATGTGCCCAAGAGGAGAGAAGTGGTCTTGGGAGTGTCACCAATCACATCCGTGTTCTTTGCAAACTGACAGCCTGCACAGCTGGCCTCTTGCCCACACAGTCCTGGTCTCCTGGCCATGTGGAGCCCGGTCCTCAGTGTAGTCAGCACGGAAGGCTGATGAGACTGCTGCCACTCCCAGGACCACGTCTCCTGTCCTGGGCACATGGATATATGGAAACATCCACTGTCACTTCCTTCTCCTAATCACGCTGTGCTGGGGCAGAAGGAGCCGCTGAAGAAAACGTCAGGATTTTCGGTTTAGCCGAGTAGAAGGTGAAACCCGACCAAGGAGCCCAGGAGGCAGGGGGATGCTTGCGAGAGGGATTCCCATTCCATCCCAGAGCAGAGCCAGGCCTGTGCAGACTGAGAACTGAGAGTGAGGGGCTCTAGCGAGGTAGCCGAGGCTTCCTGCAGAGACGGGCATCCACGGGCCCAGTGGGGCAGCCAGGTCTCGAGGGCCGTGTGGTGTGTGCAGAAGGGACAGCATGGAGGTGCTTGTTGATGGAACTGGGATGGCGAGGAAGGTGAAGTGGCACATGGGTGTGCAGTCTGGGGCCACTCTGTGAAAGGTGCTCTGTCCTCAGTGATAACCATCCTCCAGGATGGTGAGAGGACTCTGGAGGTCAGTTTGGACAGCTGGATGAGGACGGACTGAACGGAGAGGCTGATGCAGGTGCTCTGGTGAAGGATGGTGGCTGGCTGAGGGAGGCAGCCAGCGGGTTGAGAGGCAGGGAGGGCATTTCTTCACGTCCAGGCTCCTTGCCTGGGTTGGGCTGGAGGCTGTGGGGCCAGGGAACCACAGGAACCCACACCCAGCAAGGGCACGAGGGGCCCCTCTGCAGTAGGTGACGGACGATGGTGATGCCTGAGACTAACATAGGAATGGGGGGTGGCAGGGACTGCCTCCATTGGGCCAGGAAGTGGGAGTCTGGTGGGCACGGCGACCCATGCCCCTCCTGTGCTCTCTGGGAAGCTTTTTGGTGATGGATGGAGAGGTTTGTAGCCAGCTCTGCTGAGTTTGCCCGTCAAGGGAGTGGCAGGTACTGGATGGTCATTGGTACAGGGGCTTCTGCTTTTTAAAGTAATGTTTAGGCCTCTTCACCTGGCAAGGGGTGGAGTCCCTTGGATTCAGCATCTGTAGAGAAAGGCCTTTAGCCAGGGGAGGTATGCAGTTCTACAAGTACTTTAAAGAGGAAAAGGTGGGATTTAAAAATTACTAGTAAATCTGCTTTGGGCCTGTTTTGTTCTGCCAACTCTGGCTCATTCTGCCTAGGTGGGTAGGGAGCTCCGAGGAGTTGGTGGGGAGAGGGTGGTGCTTCTGCACGTCTGCAGTTCTGTAGCTCTGCTGGGGAGCAAGAGGCAGTGGTGGTTTGAGCACTTGTCAGAGCCCTAAAGGTCAATGTTCACTGAGACACAGCCCATCAAGCCTTTGGGATGTTCGGGAGTCTCTCTGTTCAGCCCAGTGGGCCTTTCGCTGCCTTAGGCTTGGTGTCGGTAAGTCTTTCAGGCTGTATAGCCTGTTGGGTGGTCATGGCCACTCCGTGCTGCCGTTGTAGCAGCTGAGCAGTGTACAGACAGTTGTGGGCCACACTTTTCCAGTTCCTGCTTTCCAGTCCCTCTGGCATAATCATGACTGGAAGTTTCCTCACATCTGCTGCCTGGACCCATCCACCTTCCCACAAGGCTTCCTGCATGTCTGTTAGGTGTGTAGCTCTTGCCCAGAAGGACGTCAGGTTTTGAGCTCAGGTGGGTCCTGTTTGGGGAGCGGGTGCTGAAACGAGGGAAAGCCACGGTGACCAGCTCCGGAGAGGAACGTGTGAGCTAAGGGTGCTAGGGAGCCGTGTGGAGGCTGTGCTCAGGACGGTGCCATGATGACAGACATGTTTTAGAAAGATCTTCTGCTTGGGGAAGATCAGGCTTGTTACAGTCTGGACTTTCACCCAGTTTGCTTACCGTGTTGGAACTCGAGTGGGAAGGGGAGGCCTGCGAGTCAGACAGCTTTTCTGACTGCCGGTGGCATGAGGGGCCCAGTTTTTGACATGGCCACGTCTGCCACCTTTGCGCTGCTTCTCTCTTGCTATTCAGAAGTCCCTTACAAGGGCAACATCAATGAAACCTTGTCTCTAGTCTAATGCTGGCTGAGGGCCTTGGTGTATGAAGGTGAAAAATGCTAGGGACGGGCTTCCCTCGCTTCAGAATGGAGTCACCTGGCAAGAAAGCCTTATGCAGGAGTGGGAGGGAGATGAAGCCTGTGAACTGCTGAGGCGGGATGCACAGGCTGGAGCAGTCACTGCTCAGGTGCATCCCAGACGCCAGGGACGACTGCAAATCGGACACGGTGCTTGCCCCAAGGTGCTCTGTGAAGTTGGGGCAATGAAAAAAACCAAGTGCTTTCTACTGGCCACAGTATTTTCCCTCAGAGATGTTTCTAGGCAAACGAAGGGCACAGCTGTTGACTGAGCACCGAGGTGACGTTCAGGGCTATGAGCTGCTAGCATTCTCCTGTGATGTGGATGGAAGTCAGGAGGGTGCTGGCTTCAGAATCGCATGAGTGCCTGCGTGGATGCCTGTGGGAGTAGGTGAGGCTCCCCTGCAGCTCAGGAGACAAGGCCCCCAGCTGAGAGGGGGTGCGGCCAGCCTCACGTGGCCTGTGGGTCCTCTGGGGGTGGAGCCAGCAGGTGAGGGGTTTGGTGCTGCCTGAGCTGCTGGGCAGATGTGGGAAAGGCCTCATACTGGTGGGGACTTTAAGGAACTGCCCGCTTGAGTGAGCTTGTGGCATCAGGTGAGGGTGGTGGAAATAGTCGCTGTGAAGTCATGGCTGTAGGGCACACACCCTGTTGTTGCTGGGCTCATCTGGCTCCTGGTGGGGCTCTTGGGATGCCAGTAGGTGTGTAACTCCAACGCTTGTGGCTCGTATCTTCCAGAGGTGCAGCTGGCTCTGGCACCAGGCGTATCCTTGCCCGGCAGCTCTGGCCTCACAGGGAGGCTTACTCGTGTCGGGGCACCCAGACCCTTGTGGAGTCGCCCTGTCCTAGCCCATGGTCCTGAGCTTGATACCATCTGTCTCATTTTCCTGCTTAGGGAAACAGATGATGGTCTAAAGTTCTTTTTTGAATCTAACCTAAATATTTGTTCTGGGAAGACTTTTTAAAATTTTTGTTTAGGGAAATGAGTCATAGACAGCTAGAAGACTGTCTTCTCCACTTGTACTTTATTATCAAGGACGCTGAACCTAATTCCCAGTATCCAGCCTCTTCTCTGCTCCCTTCAGGATGGCATGAGCACCTCTCCTCACAAACACCCTCGGGCTTAAGTTGTGGTTAAGCTTACACTCCTTTCCTTGTTTGCATTGCACCTTTGAGCCTCCTTGACTCTTCACCTCACCGGCTCCCTCAGCTGCGGCCCTGATGCCCAGGTAGTGAATGGCCCCTGTGTGAGGGACAGTTGGGAGTTCAGTCAGGTTCCTGAAATACCTCTTCTTTCACCTGCCAGGCCGGCCCTATGTGGTGCGGTGGGGTTCTCTATGCGGACATGGAGTACCACTGGTCCCCTTGTTCCTTACTGTGGTGGCTTCTCAGGAGGCAGGGGCCTTTCCACATGTCCCAGGGATCAAGGGTGGTTCCGATGTCTCATGACCTGGTGTCAACCTCCAGACAGACTTCCTTTCCAGGGTCTTGAGGCCGCAAAGGGAATGCTTGGTCAGGGGGCGCCTTTGTCTCTCGTGATGTCTGAATGAGTCGTGAGCCACCTGCCTCAGGCAGACGTCATTAACTACAGCTCTCAGCAGTGGTGGAGCCTGTTGTCCCCTCGGTACCTGTGAGCTCAGCTGACTGGGGACCGGGTGGCCCAGCTGTGCTGAATCTTTCTCTAAGTGGCTGGGGCCCGGCCACATGTTGAGGAAAAGGCAGGTCTCCTGAAGGAGCTCTAGGTGGGGCCAGGCCACGTGCAGGAGGGAGGCAGGTGGGCCGGGCCTCTTGGCCCCACAGTCCCGGCACCCTGGTCTGCCTGCCATGTAGTAGGGTTCCCGGATGGTGGCCGCTGAGACTTGCTGCTCATCCATTCCGAGCAGAATTCACTGGGAAGGAGGCAGCCAGTCTAGACCTGAAGCCCTGAGCTGTTGAAGGGGCATCTGTCCCTTACAGAGGAGGAAGGGGTCCTGCTCAGTCTTAGCCCTCCCTCAGCCAGGACAGGGGTTCAGGCGGCGCCACATGTAGCTGTGGGTAGAAGACATTTCTGGTTTACTGCACAGTGACACGTAGGACGTCGAACTTCTGGCTAACTTGCTCTCACTCTGGTCTGGTGATGAAGACAGCTTTTAAGAAATCTATATAAAATACCTGTGTTATCTATTTACTGTGTTTTTTTCTGAATACAAAAGTGTACATAGTATAACTGCAGTGCAAAGTCCTTGGCAATAACTATGTTGTGTATTATATTAAAAAAACATTGGCGAATACGAGCACCGTGGATTGTCCCCGCTCTGGGGCGGCGAGTACACGCAGGACTCTGAGCTGTAAGGCTGAGGCAGCAGCCTGCACGTGTGGACTGTCTCCAGTGCCTCGCCCAGAGATGCCTGGCCTTCATCACAGGGACTCTCTGCACCCCGACTCCCATAGGCAGCGTCCACACTGCGGCTCCTCCACACTGACTGTGTTGGACTCTAACAGACTGACTGACCCTCTTGTCTGGCTGCTGCAGCTTGTCTATAATGCCCTGACATGTTGCATTTTCCTCATTTGGATGAATAAAAATAAAAGCTTCTGTCTTCAACAGCACTGGGCTGGACTTTTCTGTGCAGGATTTACTCTGGCTCTGATGAAAGGGTCAAGTGCAGAGCCACGTTGACCCTCCAGCTCAGCACCTGAGAAGGATTTCCCTCCACTGCCAGAGGGCCAGGCCTCAGCCCTACTCCTGTTTACAGTCCTTGAAACTCTGCTTCTTTGCTAATGATGCAAGTTTACGCTGCCTGAGCCTCTGACCCACAGCTGGCACAGGGAGTGCTGAGCTCTGGCCACTGCCTCGACTAGGCGTCGGTATCTCGCACACCTGCCTCAGTCTTACTCTTGACCGGTTTCCCACTTGACGCTAAGGCTTAGAGAGGTAAAGACAGTTGCCCAAGGGAGAACTTCTAAATGGTGGCAGCAACTTGAAAAACCGCTCTTCCCATTGCTCCCTGTGTGAGGTTCTGCAGTAACTGCTCCAATAACTCTAAGGTCTCGGCTCACCCCCGGAAGAATGAGAAAGATGCCCTGGCAGCCCAGGGAGGGGTATTGGGGGAGCCAGGCCAGGGCCTGTTGCTGCCCTCCAGGTGAGTGGACGAAAGCTATGGGTGGGCGCATTGATGAGAAGGGGAGCCAGCCAGTTGCTGCTCTCTCCCGGGGGCCCTGCTCCCACCCTGAAGCCAGGGTTTCACGGGAGGAGCACTGTTTGCCTGGCTTTGGGTCAGAGAAGGTGGTGGTGGTGGTACCTGGTAGAAAGCATTGAAATCCAAGATGCTGTCACCACGGGCAAGCCTTTCACCTTCACATCTGGGGACAGCATCACTTAATAGGGCTGTTCCATCAACTGGAGGGAGAACACGGGAAGGGCCGAGCTTAACAGGAGCACGTAAGATAGAGGTGAGCGCTGAGGCCATGGCAGAGAACTCAGGAGGGAGACGTGACCTTCCCACTTGAGGCGCGCATCCAGAGTCATGGCTTGGCTTGAACCCAGGGCTTTTGGTCCAGCTGTGCCCATGCGTGCGTGCTCAGTTGTGTCCGACTCTTTGTGACCCCATGGACTGCAGCCCACCAGTCCATCCTCTAGGCAAAAACGCTGGAGTGGGTTACCACTGCTGCAGGGGATCTTCCCAACCCAGGGGTCAAACCCGCATCTCCTGCGTTGCAGGCAGTCTTTCCTACTGAGCCACTGGGAAGCCCCGGTGTGCCTGCGGTGAAGCAGTGTGAGTTTACTCCCACCTGCGGCCCACGTGGTCATCTTAAAGCAGCTGCCCTGCTGGTCGCTGGGAGCTGAGACACCGCAGGGTCTGGGCCAGAAACCTCTCCATGGGCCAGGTTCCTACACCTACAGCAACGGGGGAAGGGCAGGGCTAGGGAGCGTTCAGTCCTTTTGTTCTGGAACTGAGTGCCCCAGCCACTCTGAGCTCATCTGCCTGCTTCTCCTCACTCTGTCCAAATGAAGCTGAGAAGGCGGCCTGAATCCCAGGGTCAGAATCATGCATCTCTGAGCAAGTGAAGCACCTCAGCCCTTCACACATCCATCATCCAGATGAACCAAAAGGTCTGAGAGGCCTGGCACCTCCCCCTGGCACCACCTCTTTCTGCACAGCTCCTGGGCAGTTCAGAGCTGAGAGTGCTGTTTGGGGTTTAGTTCTAGAGGGTTTTTCTTTTCTTCACTCCCCGCATGGTGCTCTCCTGCCGCCAGGACTTGGGAGTCCAGAACAGATGGAGACGGCACTCCTGGAGACCGGGCAGTGGATCCCTCCTGCCTTTGTTATGAGCTGCCTTCAGCCCGCATTGACAGCGAGCAGCCCCCTGGAGATCTGCTCAACAAGCTACTCAGCCTGTCTCATGTCTTGCAGTCGGGGAGGAAGTGGAGCCCTGGTCACGTGGTCAGTACCAGGATGCCAGTTTTCCAGCACGAAGTCACTGCTCTTCCTACCACGGTTCCCTCCAACCACCCTCCTTCCCCTCAACTGACTTTCACAGCCAGGCTTCTTGAAACCTACACCCTGCTTCAGCTTCCTGGGGGGCTAGTCTGGCCCCTCTGCTGCACGCGACCACCTCTGCACCTCCTCCCACTCTGAGCTCCAGCCGTTTCCCAGTCACCAAACCACCAAACCACTTCATCCAGGCCCACCCTCACCCAAGGTGGAGCTCGTTCATTCTCTCAGGATGACCCTGGTCACTTTAGGTGTGCCAAGGTTGATGGGCCAAGGGGGTGCCTTTCTCCTGACAGGGCACAGCCGCTGAGTGGATGATTTCTGCAAGCCCCTATCCTCCTCACACTGTGACTCTGGGGCAGGGAAAAGCCAGGGGCAGGCCAGCCCTTCTGGACTCTCGACCTGGTTGGCCGGGAACATGGACCCCAGAAACGTGCCCTCTGGCCTTGAGCAGCAAAGGGATCCCACCTGTCCTCCAGAGTCCCTGTGCCGGCCTTCGCAGAGCTCCTGTCACAGCCCGGCCACTTGCCAGGCACCAGGCCTGCATCTGGGCTGTGGAGAGAAGACGGGGCAGGGCTCACTCACCGCCTTCCCTTCTCCGGGGCCTGCAGCTCAGCCTGCTTCATCCAGAGACTGGTGTCGGGGTCGTGGAGGGCAGGTCAAGCAAGCAGGGGCCGTCGGGTGCGGGGAGCACTGCTCTCTTCTTCCTGCTGCAGAGAAGTGGGTGAGGTGGTGAAGGACGGCCCGTCTGGGAGCCTCCTCCTGGGGGGCTGCAGCGTAGGAAGACCAGCAGTGGTCGGAAGGAGCACTCTTCCCAGAGAGTCTGGGTACTGACCACTTCTGCCCCTCGGCCGCTTGCCCTGCATGTGCACATCTGGGGCCCGCAGTGCCCTCTTCCATCTCGGCCTGGTAAGATGCTTTTGTCTTTCAAGGTCTTACCACTCGCTCACCTCCATTAAGACTTCCCTAAACCTGTAGCACACGAGTCACATCTTACCCATCACCATAGCACTTCGTTTCTCCAGGATGGACAGTCCTCACGAGGAAGGTGCCGGCAGCAGCCCCCGGGGGACAAAGCCTGTGTCTTCTCCCCCAACCCCGCCACCCGCCACGGGCCTGGCCATGCATGGCTGCTCACACGCATCTCAGCCCAGAGCGGGAGCGGGGGAGGAAGTGGGCAAGAGCACGTAATGATAAAACTGGTTTTTACAAAGTGATGCTGTTTGTACCAAAATATTTAATGAATATGCTGTTAAAATAAAACCAACAAAAGAAACAGTAATACAATTTTACTGGTTTATATTTCAATTCATAAAGTTGACACACTGAAACTACCCTAGCACAATGTCCACACACCTAGTTTTAGATGGGCGCATAGCTGTTTTGGTAACTGAACAAGGACACAGACAGCAGTGGAGGGGATGGTCTGGGGGGATCAGGGGTTGCCGCTTGTTACCTCCCTTATCACAGATGACTTCAGCAAGTGTTAATACAGCCAACAGGAAAAAAGAGATACAAAACCACCCAAGTCTCTTTATATACAAACCAGTGCCTCTTGTAACCAGCTACTCCACACTGCACGCACAGAAGACGGCAGAATCATCTGCGAGACAGCCTGTCAGCGTTATCACTATATAAATTAAAAGTCTAAAGTTATTTTTTTTAAAAAGGTGCTAAAACCCCCATTCTATAGTTTTGAAGTGAGAACCTGCAGCCCATCCGAAGAGCAAGGCTTGCACTGGCCTCACCCCAGGGAAGGCCCAGGCAGGCGGGGACACAGGCCAGCAGGACGCGGGCCTCTTGGCATGTGTCTGCACAGCCTTACATTCACACTCTCTCTCTTACACACATACAGAACTCAAAGTCTTTCTCACTTGTACAACCTGTTGTGCAAAAACACTAGGAACCTTGAAGTGAAGGTGCTCTTCACAGCTCTCACACCAGCAGGGTAGAGAGCAGAGCCCGACAAACCTTGAATGCAGTAAGTGCCCAAATAACCACGTAATTAACTTGTGCAGATCAGTCCTAGTCTGGGATTTAAACACTGTCAGTTGGGTGCATTGGGAAAAAGATATCTATACACACACACACAGACACATGAAGCAAAATAAGATTTGTCCATGTTACGATTAACCCAGTCTCACAGTCGGTCAAGTCACCCGCCCCAGCGCTGTGGAGTCATTTGGCAGCTAACAATAAGAACAACAGAAACTATGAGAGTTGCATAGAATTGATCAGAAACGTGAGTGATGCCGAACCAAAACCTGTGCATTGTAGAGTTTAACAAAACTAGGTGGCTTCAACTACAAGCATGAAACCCTCCTATTTAAACAAAGTGCTTCTCCATGTCTACACAGAGGACCCTCTGCTGGCACTGGAGCAGGTACTTGAGTTACTGATCCCCTGCTCTACGTCCCCCTATATATATATATATATTATATATATATATATATATTTTATGTGTGTGTGTATTTTAAAAAAAAATTAAAGGTTTAGAAAAAAACCAACAGCCTGAAGATCCCCAAACTCTGATAACGTCAACTCGGATGCTGGGCTGGATATGAGCTGACCTAACTGGGAAGAGGCCGGAGGTCACATGGAGGAGTGACGTTCGGAGTGTCCAGAGCGGCAGGCGAGTCAGCGGGCCTGTTAGTATCAGCAGTGAGGAGGGCCTCACGAGCTCTGGTCCACAGTGACCTCCCGACAGGCTTCTATGGATCTGACTTGCGGACATTCTGTCCTGGGGCATGTCACAGAATCACACATCTGGCCAAAGAAGGCAACAAAAGGTGTCATGTTTTCCGAAGGGTCTGGAGGCAGCAGCTGCTCTCAGCAAGTCTCTTTCCCTTGAACCCCAGTTGCTGTCTTTATGGAGCTCAGTGTTCGGTTAAACCACGTCTTCTTGGCTGCCTGGACCTCGTTGAGGGCAAGGCCTAAATGGTGCTCCAAGTCCTGGAAGAGCAACAATGGACATGAGGATGCTGGTCTCCTGTGCAAAGGACGCTGCCTCCCCAGAGCTGAGCCAAGGCAACAAGTGTAGTCTGTCTCCTCCTGAGACAACTCTGGGAACAGCCACCACCCCCGCTCCCCACCCCAGCTCTCAAAACTGGCACAGAAAGATCTGGAGGGCCAAAAGCTTTGGCACGTTTTCTAGTTAAGACCTCATCTTTTTATTGAAACAGCCTCCCATCTGAACATCTCACCCTCCATCTACCCACTGCACACCTGGAGTCAGCCGAACGCTCTAGCTAAGAACGCAGAATTAATTTCCAGCAAGCACCTTAGAAGTCTAGACCTGCTAGCAAGACATGTGAGATGCTTCACAATCTGGACCTTTCGGGCAGGCCCACTGCGCCCTCTGTGCTGTGGGCGCACAGCACAGAGGACATGCCATGCCCTGTGCTGGCTCAGCGCTCCTCCCCTTCACCAGCTGCAACCTCTGTCCATTCTCTGATCAGACACCGCCCTTGGTGAGGCCCTTCCTAATTACCCAGACAGTCGCCCAAGCCGCGTCTTAGCTCTGCAGCGCCAGCAGCTGAAACTGGGCCTGGGCGAGCAGGTGTCCAGTGATGAATGTGATGGGGAGACCAGGTCTTCAGCTTTAGTCCTAAACTGGGTTCCTCCATGCTCTGTGCTTGGCGCCTGCCCTGTGCTCAGCACGGTGCTGCCGGAACTAGCCGTGCAGTATAAAGATGACCAAAATAAGTCCCAGTTTCTTCAGGAAAGGAGGCTCAGATAAATTAGGTAATAAGTCCTAAGGCACAAAGCTGGTTAAGTGACAGGAGCTGGGACATAAAAGCTGGTATTGTGAAGCCCTCAGACAGCATGCTGAGCCCCTTGTGTGCATTAGCTTTTTTAGTCTTCAAAGCAAACAATCAGAGTGACCCTCATCACCTCCACTGGCAGATGAGGAACCTGAAGTGTAAGGAGGTTACTAACCCAATGTCAAAGGGTTTGCTGGTGCAGCTGCGAGTTCAAATCATATGTTCTCTCCTCCACCAGAAGGATTCCAAGTTAGATGGATAATTCTCATTATGAGAAAGCCCAATTCTTAGGACAGACTAAATACTAATTAAACATCCACTAGTAAATAACAAGTAACAGGCTTCTTCCCAGGAGGATTATGGTCCAAGTATAAAAGGGAAAAAACCCCAAACCGTCAATATCATTTCTGGGGTTTCTAGCCCCAGAAAATCATACCCTCGTGCAGGCCTGGGCCCCCTGCATCAGGGGCAGAGGGCTGGTTGGGAATGCGAGGCTGCAACTGTTACCTGGATCTTACACTCCGCTTCCACCAGCTGCAGCTTGGTCTGTGCCAGTTCCAGCTCCATCTCTCTCAGCTGGTTCTTGAGCGTTTCCTTCTCCTCATCTGTATCCTCATCCACAACTTCCTTAGCTGAGCCCATGCCCTTTATGCGCCCTTCTTTGTTGAAAAATTCCCGGCAGCGTTCACAGTCATCTACTTTTTGCTGAAATTGAAGGTGAGATGTGAAGAGACAAAGGAGACATGAAGGTGTAAGCATCTCCTTTCTGGGGAGCCTGGCTGAGCACTATAGCTTCTGAAAAACTATGTTCTTTTTGTAAACTGTTAGATGACCTACTGGAAAAGTCACCTGGCGTTACATACCAAAAGCAATACAAATATTGTTATGTCTTGATCCAGTCATTTCACATCTAGGAATCTTAGCTAAAAAAATGAAAAAGGAGCAACTAGATAAAGATTTATGTACAAGGAATTTCACTGCAGAATCAGAGACACAGAAAAGAGGTGGGGAGATAAACTATCCAGCTCCTGGAAGAAATTACATAGGATGTGCTGTATTTATACAAGGAAGTATGCAGCCTCGGAAAAGGTTTTGAGGAATTTTTCATAATTTGGTAAAAATGCTATGGTGCTGGGTGAACTAGGACACGAAAATGTCGTTAAAGCTTAGTTACAAATACACACTACATTTCACGAAAGTAAGACAGCAATGACTATAAGAAACATCATTTCATTTTCCTCTAAGAAAATATTCTGCCAGTGAAACCACAAAAGCCATTAGTTATGAAATATGTCCCAACTTCAGATGTAAATTTGAAAAAAATGCGTATCTTAGACTGAAAGAAAATTTGTATGTTAGAGGAAATACAAACATGGAAAGAAGACACACCAAAGTGTTAATGGTGGTGTAGTCTGTGGGTAGTGAGATTATAAGGCTTTCTTCCCCTGCCCCTTTATTCGTATTTTCCAATTTTCTTCAATGAACATTATTAGTTTTAGAATCAGAAAATGAATTTTGCTTAAAAAATTGGTACTGCTGGTTAAACACTGCTTATGATAGAGGCCAAATATCACCTTGTTCCAGGTAAAATGTTGCTTCATGCAAACATGGTCACGAACTCTCCCACATTTCTGTCCACCCAGTTATAAATATGTTAGTAAAGTATCTTTCAGTAAATTGTTCATCTTTTTCAAATTATTCAGCAAATTATTCACAAGTAAAAGTTGACAAGTAGTCTAATAATAAAGAAACATCAAGGAACAAAACCTCTGAAACTGGCAACAAAACATTTAAAAACTCCGGTTCTCACTGTATCTGGGTCCATTATAGTAGGAGGCAGATGTCCCCGCACTACGGAAACTCCTGGGGAGTGGTCCCCAGCTACGGAAAATCGTGGGGAGTGGTTCCCAGCTACAGAAAATCGTGGGCAGTGGCCTGGCCTCTGCAGCTGCCACCCTCAAGTGAGACCTGTCACCCCCAGGACCCTTCTGCCTCAGCGTGCTGCTGCAGGAGTCACAGACAACACCTCCAGTCAAGGGGCTCTTGCATGTGGTTTTTTTAAAAAGTGAAGTAATCCAGAGGAGGACGTTGTACGGATTTATAAAGAACAGGGACACCTGCACCTTGAGGTCTAACGTCAGGACTCCTCTGGTCTGCTCTGTACCCCTACCCAATGGAAAGAGGCAGACAGGAGCTGTCAGTCGCTGAGCCAGGCCCCGACAGCTGCCCCGTCAGGCACGCATCAGCCTCTCTCACTTTTGAAATCCAGGTGGAATATTCCCCTCCCCAAATCTTTTGTGAATACAGCCATTAAATGAACTAGGGGGGATAAAATCTCTTTGATAAATGAAGACTTACCCGAATTTTCTCAATCTCTACTTTATTAGCAGCCTGCTGCTTCTCCAATCTTTCACTCAACTGAGAGCAAATCTAAGGAAACAAACATGGTATTCACACGACAGCCTCTTCAGCAGTGTCATAATCTGCACAGTCTGGGCTCGTGGTGTATTCCACAGTAGAGGCTGGACCATGGATTGAGACAGTACTGAGCGGGAGGGAGCAGATGACAGGTGGGCAGAGGGTGCCCTGGCTCTGTCACCTCCGCATCCACTGGCCCAGGACCTGCGAGAACCCATCAGTGCCAGAGTGCACTCGATGGTCAATGTCACAAACACGCCAGACTCCAGAGCCAGCAAGAGAGCCCAGGACTGAAGGCACAAGACCAGTTCAGTTACGCTGTCAGAATGGACCAGCTGGGGGACAGGTGGTTCCCCATCACAGGACCACACACGAGCAGCCGGAGTCTGAAGTGCTCCCAAGAACCAGGGTGGCCTCCAGGGATTAAATGCCTGCTTGCGTGAGGGACCTAGGCCAGGGCCACAAACATAATCTCTGGACTCCTCACAACAATTCTCTGGGAGAGTCACGAGTCCCCCTGTTTTACAGCTGAATCAGCACGGTAACTCGACCAGAAGCACAGGGACTCCTGCAGGGCCAGTGGCCGAGTGGGCACACGTTGGGGTGTGGAAAGGAAACCTCTCACGCAGGCGAGCAGAGCGCCCAGAGCGTGTGGCCCACTTCCAGGGCACAGACCCACCTGCTTGTAGTCGCCAATGATAGAGCTGTTTTTTTTAATCTCGGATTCTGCCTTGTCCAGTTCCCGACGGCACATTTCTTTTAACTGTGCACAGTAAGAAAAGCAAAGGTGACTGATGGTTGAGGGAGACAGACAGGAAGCCCCGGCAGGAGCGGTGTCGTGCTGCGCTGACCCCACAGTCCCAGGGGGCGCTCCTGTCTCCTCCCGATTCTCTCAGCAGTACGAACCCTACTCCTGATGCCGGGATGGAAGTTGGAACATCCGACTACATCAAATCCTGCTTCAGGTGGGCCTTTGGCTGAAGTCCCTGTCAGTGCAGCCCACACTGGGGCCCTGGGCGGAGGAGGTAACAGAGCAAAGGTCGAGGAAAAGCTGATGGGAGCACGGCTGTTCCTTCAGCGCCTCGGGGGTTATGTGGCACATGCCCGTCACCTCTCACCTCGGGTCGCCTGACTGAGATGAGAAGCAGGTGGACAGTGAGGCAGAACCAGCCTGCCCAGGGCGCAGCACCCGAAGCTCTTCCTACCCAGGGGCTGTGCTGAGGACAAGCCTCCCAGAGCTGGCTCTGTGGGGAGATAGCTGTGGACAGGGCAAGTAGGGGAGGAACCACACATTATGAGACATCTGCTTTCCTTCCGCAGAAATGCTAACCTTTTTGGGCACACTCAGATGCTGGCACACAGGAACTTCTGCCCCAGTGGAAGGGTGGGCTTTGCCTCACTGTCTCCTTCTACATTTTAATTATTAAGAACCATTATGTTGCTTTACCTAGTAAGTAAAAAAGGCCTTTGGAGAGAAACTGAAGCCAGTTGTCTCCAGAGTTCTCCAGGGCCAAGAGGAAGCCAGCAGTGAAATCCCAGCTCTCAAGCATCTGCAAAACATAGAGGAGTGTGGGAGGGGCGATGCCCCCTATACCTGAGCAGACTCTTCCTCCAGCCTTCTTTTCTCTTCCTCTGCGTCAATCAACTTTTGTTTGGTCATAAGCAGCTCCTTGTTCAGTGCATCTGCCTTTTCCTCAGCCTGAAAGGTTTGAGAGATGTTGTTACAGAAAAAGTGAGAACTGAAAGGGTCTGAATTATGCAGCATAGCCCAACTTTAGGATGAGGAGGAAACTGTGATCCAGAGAGGGGCTGTGATATGCTCGAGGTCACACCGAGAGCACACTCGTGCATGAGTGCCAGGCCGTCTCCTGCCCAGTGTTGTGTGGGGCAGTGGCTAGGAGCTGGCCTTTGGCATCAGATAGCCTGGCCTTGACTCCCATCGCTCCCTGACTTTGTGCCACTAGGAGGAGTCACAGAGAACCTATCGGAGCTTCAGGATTTTCATCTGAGGGAAGGCATGGAAAGGATTCTGCGCAGTTCTGCTAACATGTAGCAGACACTCAATAAAAGGCAGCCATCATTATTATGAAGACTCAGAATTCTGGTTTTCTTCTCTGAACTCTCAGGATTTTCTCTGCTTCATCAAACACGTTCTGCATTTTGCTCTTGTTCTCATCTGACAAAGGCAGGCGCCTCCTTCCAGGCACGCTCGTTCTCTTACCTGAAATGGCCATCTTCCACCCGAGTTTTTCTAAAGCACACAGAAGCCTGGCGGGCAGATCTACGGGGCCAAGCGACACCGGTGCACCCGCCCTGACCACAGGGTCCGTTACCCTTGAGTGTCCAGTGATAACCAAAGAGTGAGAGACGGCAGCACGTGAGAAGGCAGGCGGGGAACAGGGGCACAGCTAGACATGGAGCATCTCTGCAAGCTTCTCACATGCAGCTTCCTTTGACAATGGATGGTGGTTCCCTGAATCTGAACAGTATGTCTGAGGTCACGGAGCTAAGTGTATAACAGTCCCTGCGCCTGCTACCACGTCACTTCCTGAGACACGTTTTCTTTGGGAGGCATAGGTCCTAGGGGGCTGGGGGCTGAGGCCTTAAGTGGAGACTTGAGAATGGCACACCATGCAACTCAAAAAGCCATTCAGTTCAGTTGCCTAGTTGTGTCTGACTCTTTGTGACCCCACGGACTACAGCACACCAGGCTTCCCATCCATCACCAACTCCTGGAGCTCACTCAAACTCATGTCCATCAAATTGGTGATGCCATCCAACCATCTCATCCTCTGTTGTCCCCTTCTCCTCCTGCCTTCAATCTTTCCCAGCATCAGGGTCTTTTCCAATGAGTCAGTTCTTCGCATCAGATGGCCAAAGTATTGGAGTTTCAGCTTCAGCATCAGTCCTTCCAGTGAATATTCAGGATTGATTTCCTTTAGGATGGACTGGCTTGATCTCCTTGCAGTCCAAGGGACTCTCAAGAGTCTTTTCCAACACCACAGTCCAAAAGCATCAATTCTTTGGCACTTAGCTTTCTTTATAGTCCATCTCTCACATTCATACATGACTACTGGAAAAACCATAGTAGCTTTGACTAGACGGACCTTTGTTGGCAAAGTAATGTCTCTGCTTTTTAATATGCTGTCTAGGTTGGTCATAGTTTTTCTTCCAGGGGCAATCATCTTTTAATTTCATGGCTGCAGTCACCATCTGCAGTGATTTTGGAGCCCAAGAAAGTAAAAGTCTGTCACCGTTTCCCTTGTTTTCCCATCAATTTACAATGAAGTGATGGAACCAGATGCCATGATCTTTTGTTTTTTGAATGTTGAGTTTTAAGCCAGCTTTTTCACTCTCCTCTTTCATCAAGAGGCTCTTCAGTTCCTCTTCACTTTCTGCCATAAGAGTGGTGTCATCTGCATATCTCAGGTTATTGATATTTCTCCCAGCAATCTTGATTCCAGTTTGTGCTTCATCCAGCCTGCCATTTTGCATGATGTACTCTGCATTTAAGTTAAATAAGCAGGATGACAATATACAGCCTTGACGTACTCCTTTCCCTATTTGGAACCGGTCTGTTGTTCCATGTCCAGTTCCAACTGTTGCTTCTTGACCTGCATACAGATTTCTCGGGAGGCAGACAAGGTGATCTGGTATTCCCATCTCTTGATGAATTTTCCAGTTTGTTGTGATCCACACAGTCAAGGGCTGTGGAGTAGGCAATAAAGCAGAAGTAGATGTTTTTCTAGAACTCTCTTTCTTTGATGATCCAACAGATGTTGGCAATTTGATCTCTGGTTCCTCTGACTTTTACAAGTCCAACTTGAACATCTGAAAGTTCTCGGTTCATGTACTGTTGGGAGCCTCACTTGGAGAATTTTGAGCATTACTCTGCTACCGTGTGAGAGGAGTGCAACTGTGTGGTAGTTTGAACATTTCTGACATTGCCTTTCTTTGGGATTGGAAAGAAAACTGAACTTTTCCAGTCCCGTGGCCACTGCTGAGTTTTCCAAATTTGCTGGCATATTGAGAACAGCACTTTAACAGCAGCATCTTTTAAAGATTTGAAATAGCTCGACTGGAATTCTATCACCGCCAGCAGTTTTGCTCATAGTGATGCTACCTAAGGCCCACTTGACTTCGCATTCCAGGATGTCTGGTTCTGGGTGAGTGATCACACCATTATGATTATCTGGGTCATGAAGATCTCTCTGTACAATTTTTATGTGTATTCTTGCCACCTCTTCTTAATATCTTCTGCTTCTGTTAGGTCCGTACCATTTCTGGCCTTTTTTTTGTGCCCATCTTTGCATGAAATGTTTCCTTGGTATCTCTAATTTTCTTGAAGAGATCTCTATCTAGTCTTTGCCATTCTATTGTTTTCCTCTATTTCTAAGCCATTAGTTACTGGCAAATTGCACATACCTGTGATTAAATGGGGTCCTGGATTTAAGCCTGTCCTTGCTGGGGAGTGGCTTATCTTCTCCTCTAGCTCAAACCCAAGCAGCAAGTGAGAGGGAAATGAGACTCAAACAACAGAGGAAATAATATGGAGAATGAAGTCCTGTTAAAGATTTTATTTTACTTGAATCAAGAGAACATCCTGTCACCTCTGCCTCTCTCTCTTGGACCTGGGTAAAGCCCCTGAGCAGTAACCTACAGCACATACATACATTCTCTGTTACTCATCATCACTCCCATGGGAGGTAAGACTGATTTTAACAAGTACAGGACAGCTGGCTCACCACGAAGGGGGTCTTCTAACCCAAGAGTCTTCCTTGCCCACCCTGACTCCAAAATTTAGAAAAATGTTAGACGGGCAAGTGATTCCCCCAAGCTTGCACAGTGCGTGTGGCAGAGCTGGAATCCCTGCTACAGGAGCTGACTTGCAACGCTGCGCCCCTTCAACGGGAAAGTGCGCAGAGGCCACCGGGCGGCTGACGGTGGTCCTGAGGGCGCCACACGCGCCACTCTACTTACGTATGCGCATGAGGAGAGAACGTGTGGGATCAGCACCATCTAGAGTTCCACTTCTGGTCATGGAGGACTAACCAGGACCAGACTCACCCACCCCCATAAACAAAACACTGGACAAAGTATATAAAGCTACCGTCTGCTGACCCTGAAAACCAATGCAGAACTGTGGCTCCTGGGAGAAAGGAAACAAGCAAGGTTCTACTACCACTCTGGGTTTCTGCCTCTGGACCAAGGAGCAGGGTAAGGGGTTCTACACAGAGCATGCCTCAAAGGGTTACGGAGACAGAGCCAGGGGCTCAGAGAGGCTGTGGCAACTGAAAGTTGTGGGCGAGAGCTCTGGAGATGAGAGAGCTCCAGAACCACTGACAGGGTGGCAGAAGAGAGAACATGAAATCATGAAAATACCCAATTAAACCAAAGAAGGCAGAAAAGGGGAAAAAAAGAAAAAGCAAATACAACAAATGGAGAACAAACAGCAAGGTGGTAGACTTAAATCTACCATATAAATAATTACATTAAATGTAACTGGTCTAAACATTCCAATTAAAAGGAGACTGTCAGACTGAATTTGAAAAAGCAAGATCCAACTATAGCTGGTGACAAAATCCCATTTTAAATATAAAGACATAGATATATTAAAAAAAAGAATGGAAAAGGATATGCCATGCAATACTATGAAGGCTGGAATGGCTATATTAATATCAGACAAAGTAGATTTCAGAACAGAGTATCACCAACGACAAAGAGGGACATTACATAACACCAAGAGTCACTCCTTGAAACTTGAAATGTATTCATAAAGTCAAATTAAAAGAAACAAAAACTGACATAATAAAGGAGAAATAGATTAGGGCACAGAGTTACACATTTCCTCACTGTTCTCTCAGTAAGTGATGGAATAAATAAAGAGAAAAGTGGCAAGTCTACGGAAGATTTAACCAACAGTGAATCAGCTTGATCAAAGTGATGTTTACACAACGCTCCACCTACAACAGCAGGATAGATGTACTTTCCAAGAACATGTGGTACATTCAACCCAAATGGATCACGGAAAGTCCCAAAATAAAGCCTAAGTATGCTTTTCTTGTTGTTGTTCACTCATTAAGTCCCGTCTGAATTTTTGTGACCTCAAGGACTGCAGCATGCCAGGCTCCTATGTACTTCACTATCTCCCAGAGTCAGCTCAAATTCATGTCCATTGAGTTGGTAATGCTATCCGACCATCTTATCCTCTGTCACCCCATTTTCGTGCCCTCAATCTTTCCCAGCATCGGGGTCTTTTCCAATGAGTCGGTTTTTTGCACCAGGTGGCCAAAGCTTCAGCTTTAGCAACAGTCCTTCTAATGAATATTCAGAGTTGATTTCCTTTAGGATTGACTGGTTTGATCTCCTTGCTGTCAAGGGACTCTCAAGAGTCTTTTCTCTGGCACCACAATTTGAAAGCAAGAATTCTTCAGTGCTCAACCTTCTTTATGGTCCAACTCTCACATTCGTGCATGACTACTGGAAAAACCACAGCTTTGACTATAAGGACATTTGTCAGCAAAGTGATGTCTCTGCTTTTAAATACACTGTCTAGATTTGTCATGGCTTTTCCTCCAAGGATATGGCTACCCACTCCAGTATCCTTGCCCAGAGAATTCCATGGACAGAAGAGCCTGGTGGGCTACAATCCATGGGACTGCAAAGAGTTGGACATGACTGAATGGCTAACACTTTCACTTCCTTCCAAGGAGCAAGTGTCTTCTAATTTCTTGGCTGTAGTCACTGTCTGCAGTGATTTTGGAGCCCAAGAAAATAAAATCTGTCACTGCTTCCACTTTTTCCCCTTATATTTGCTATGAAGTGAATTGCCAACATCTGCTGGATCATAGAAAAAGCAAGAGAGTTCCAGAAAAACATCTATTTCTGCTTTATTGACTATGCCAAAGTCTTTGACTGTGTGGATCATAATAAACTGTGGAAAATTCTGAAAGAGATAGGAATACCAGACTACCTGACCTGCCTCTTGAGAAACCTATATGCAGGTCAGGAAGCAACAGTTAGAACTGGACATGGGACAACAGACTGGTTCCAAATAGGAAAAGGAGTATGTCAAGGCTGTATATTGTCACCCTGCTTATTTAACTTATATGCAGAGTACATCATGAGAAATGCTGGGCTGGAAGAAGCACAAGCTGGAATCAAGACTGCCGGAAGAAATATCAATAACCTCAGATATGCAGATGACACCACCCTTATGGCAGAAAGTGAAGAGGAACTAAAAAGCCTCTTGATAAAAGTGAAAGTGGAGAGTGAAAAAGTTGGCTTAAAGCTCAACACTCAGAAAAAGAAGATCATGGCATCCGGTCCCATCACTTCATGGGAAATAGATGGGGAAACAGTGGAAACAGTGTCAAGACTTTATTTTTGGGGGCTCCAAAATCACTGCAGATGGTGACTGCAGCCATGAAATTAAAAGACGCTTACTCCTTGGAAAGAAAGTTATGACCAACCTAGATAGCATATTAAAAGGCAGAGACATCACTTTGCCAACAAAGGTCTGTCTAGTCAAGGCTGTGGTTTTTCCAGTGGTCAAGTATGGATGTGAAAGTTGGACTGTGAAGAAAGCTGAGTGCCAAAGAATTGATGCTTTTGAACTATGGTGTTGGAGAAGACTCTTGAGAGTTCCTTGGACTGAAAGGAGATCCAACCAGTCCATTCTAAAGGAGATCAGCCCTGGGTGTTCACTGGAGGGACTGATGCTGAAGCTGAAATTCCAATACTTTGGGCACCTCATGTGAAGAGTTGACTCACTGGAAAAGACCCAGATGCTGGGAGGGATTGGGGGCAAGAGGAGAAGGGGACGACAGAGGATGAGATGGCTGGACGGCATCACCGACTTGATGGACATGAGTTTGGGTGGACTCCGGGAGTTGGTGATGGACAGGGAGGCCTGCTGTGCTGCCATTCATGGGGTTGCAAAAAGTCAGACATGACTGAGCGACTGAACTGAACTGATGGAACTGGATGCCATGATCTTAGTTTTTGACTGTTAAGTTTCAAGCCAGCTTTTCCACTCTCCTTTTTCACCCTCAAGAAGCTCTTTAGTTCCTCTTCACTTTCTGCCACTAGAATGGTATCGTCTACATATCTGAGGTTGTTGATATTTCTCCTGGAAATTTTGATTCCAGCTTGTGATTCATTCAGCCTGGCATTTCACCTGATGTACTCTGCATATAATTTAAATAAACGGGGAGACAATATACAGCCCTGTTGTATTCCTTTTGCACTAGTCAGTTGTTTCCCGTCCAGTTCTAACTTGCTTCTCGACCTGCATATAGGTTTCTCAGGAGACAGGTAAGGTGGTCTGGTACTCCCATCTCTAAGAATTTCCCACAGTTTTTTGTGACCCACAGACCCACAGACCCTGGTATAGCAGAGAGTCAAAGGGTTTAGCACAGTCAATGAAGCAAAAGTAGATGTTTTTTTCTGGAATTCCCTTGCTTTCTCCATGATCCAATCAATGTTGACAATTTGATCTCTGGTTCCTCTGCCTTTTCTAAACCCAGTTTGTACATCTAAAAGTCCTTGGTTCATGTATTGCTGAGCCCAGCTTGAAGGATTTTGAGCATAACCTTGCTAGCATGTGAAATGAGTACAATTATACAGTAGTTTGAACATTCTTTGGCAAAAGTATGCTTTAAAAGTATTAAAATCAGGAAAAGTATGTACCCTGATGACAAATGAATTAAATCAGAAATCAACGAACAGAAAAACTTCTGGGATAAATCCCTAATAGATAAAAATTAAACAACACACTACTAATTAACTCAGAGATCAAAGAAATCACAAAAATTGAATGAAAATAAAAACACAACACATCAGAATGTGTGAGATGTAGCTGAAACAGTGCCTCAGAGAGACTTCTAACTTTATATACCTATTTTTAAAAGGACTAAAGGTCCAAATCAATGACTAAGTTTCCTCTTTAAGCTAGAAAAAGAGCAGGTTAAACCAAAAGAAAAGGAGAAGGAGATAATAAAAAGCAGAAATCAATAAAACAAAAAGAAAAAAGTCAACAAAACCAAAAGCTGGGTTTTAAAAAGATCAACACAATTGATATACTTCTAGTTAGATAAGAAAAAAAAGAGAAAAGACAGAAATTACCCATATCAGGAATAAAAGAGAGAAGCCTTCAACAGATCCTATAAACATCAAAAGAATGAGGGGATATCAACGATTTTTTATGCCAATACATTTGACAACTAAGATGAAATGGACAGATCACTAGAAAGGCACAAACTATAAGGATCTACACATGAAGATTTAGGAAATCTGAATAGCTCTGTATCTGAAAATAAACTGAAATTATAATTAAATAATTTCTGGTTAAGAAAACTCCAGGCTCATGTGCCCTCACTAGGATATTAAATCAAAGATTCAATAAACAATCCCACATAAAATCCTTAAAAAAATAGAAGGGAACACTTCCCAGTTCACTTTAGAAGGCCAGCATTTCCCTGATATCAAACCCATATTAAAACATTAATGAAACTCTATAGACAAATATTTGTCTGGAACACAAAAATCTTTAATACAAATAAAAATCTTTAAAAAAAGAAAACCCCAAATTACATAGGAATGCACAGTTTGCATACAGTGAAAAACAGCAAATAATCACCTCAGCAGATGCAGGAAGAACATTTGACCAAATTTAACACCCACTCATGATAACAACTTCCAGCAAATAGGAAGAAAGGAGAACTTCCTTTGCTTGATCTACAGAAAACCTGGAGCTAACATCTGGAACAAGGCCCACTCTCACATCTAACATTGTTCCCAGGGTCCTAGTCAGTGCAGGAAGGCAAGGGGAAAAAGGCAGAATAGCTTGAAAGGAAGCAAAACTGTCTTTATTCAGAGATGATATGATTATGTATGTAGAAAATCCTAAAAAAGAAAGAAGAAGGCTACTAGAGTAAGTGAATTTAGCAAGGTCACAGGATACAAAGTCAAGTAGTCAACTGTATTTCTAGAGACTAGCGACAGGAAAATTCAGTGAAGAAAACTGCCCGTAATAACAGATCAAACTTTGTGCATGTCTTGTAAACAGAAACTAAAAAAGATCTAAATTAATGAAAATTGTACCATAATCATGGATTGGAAGGTTCAAGGATTGTTTAGATGTTAGTACTCCTCAAGCTGATTTATAGATTCAACACAACCCCATTCAAAATCCCAGAAGGCTTTTATTTTTAGAAGTTGAGAGACTGATTCTCTTATGTATATATAAATACAACTTACTTATAATAGCCAAACTATTAAAAAAAACAAAAAACACAAAGTTGGAGGATTCACATGACCTGATCTGAAGATTGGTAACACTGCAGTAATTAAAACAGTGTGGTATTGGCATAAGGATAGACATAGACATCAATGGAGCAGATATAGAATCAAGGAGACCCGTACATACAGGGCCAATCGATTTTTGATAGAGGCCCAAGTAATTCGATGGGGAAAGCTTAGCAACTTGCTCAAGGTCAGAGAACTAGAATGCAGGAGAGCCAGAATTCCAATCCCAGCAGGTCTGCCACCAAGTCTGTTTCCACCGCTCTCCCCTTAGTATAGAGAGCAGCCATGCGGGAGAGGACACAGACGGGGCCTTACACAGGTTCCCTCTCAGTCTTGAGCACCAATGTCAGGCCCCATTTCATAGAGGAGAAAGCTTGGGTGGGGTCACCTACAGACTCACTGGGTGACTGGGGATTTCTCCATAGCTGCTGTGTGATGGACAAGTCACAGAAGTGACAGGTGAGGAATAACAAAAATGACATAAAATTAGCTGGAAATACAACGAGGGTTCTGGAAATCCTATAAGCCACAAACCAGAGCTTTTCTCTGGGATACAGAAAGGGAAGTATGAAAAGGCATGAAGAAGTTCTTTCAAAAATCTAACACCCTGAAGTCGAATAATGGTGAAAAGACTGCACATTCTTCACTTCAGAACCTAGCTGATTTTCAGTGATGATCCAATAGAAATGAGAGAAAACCAATTTGGAAAGGGACTCAATGTTTAGTGCAGAAACATCCATCTTCTCAGCACTGGTGATGGCTGGACGTGGGACCTCAGTTTGCTATTTCTGAGCCCGAGAGGCAGCAGGGGTCCTGCTCCTCTGAGCCAAGAGTGTCAGGCCAACTGGGTTTCAATCTAAGGGCTCTGCCACTGATTAACACTGGGACTGTGTAAGACATTTAGCCTCGTCTGGCCTCCTCAGTGAAACTGTATCCCTTGTACAGGGTTTCCTGGAGAGTTTAACATTAAGTACAAAGTACTGTGCAGCACCTAGAACTCCTTAAGGGTTTGGGAAACATTCTGAAAGTAGTATATTTTTGGTGTAGTTATGACATCAAATCACAGCTTCTTGTTTCATATTTACTTTGGAGGGAGTGTGGCATCACAGATAAAGCCTGGACATTCCAATTAGATGCACTTGGGTTATATTCCTGGCTCTGCTTCTTCCTGGGTGCCTTCCTCTCTAAGAGAATATGAACCAGTAGATACCACATCTCTTTCTCTTCATCTGATGTGTGAACCACTCGGAGAATCTAATGAAAGCATAGACTGCTGAAGAAATATAGTAGCACACAGGATTTTCATACATGTTTGGTAGATGTCAAGATCTTGTGAAATTCATATATCCTATGGTGTTCAACATATTATGTAAGTTCCTTGTAAACCCTCAACAGCCTAAGCCTGTCTCTGGAAAAATCAATGAGCAGAAAAGTGACAGGAAAATCTAAGTCAGGTGCTGCCAAACTCTGTCCAAGTGCCAAGTCCAGCCTGCCACCTATTCTCCTAAATAAAGTTTTACTGGAACACCACCAAGCTCATCTGTTTATTTATTGTCTATGGCTCCCTTCCGTGACAATGGCAGAGTTACATAGTTGCAACAGAGACCATATGGCCCACCAAGTCATGTCTGTCTCTTTACAGAAAAAGTCTGCCAACGTCTGACCTCAACCATGAACGAGAGAGTGCGCTATGGGAAGCCTGCCGTACAGAAAATGGACGACACCCTGCCAGGAATGCCATCAGCTCAAACTTTTCAAGATTAGGAGAAGCAAAGAAAAACAGAACATCTGCCAGCAGAGATTCCTGATGAAATCGCAAGTGGTGGAGGCACTGGGCTTTATTACAACTGGCAGTGATTATGCAAAAGGCATGTGGTATCCAGGATGACAAAATCTGTTCTTGTGTTAGGGGTAAGTTAAGGAAATAACAGTGATTAAATGCTACTGACAACTGTAATAGCTGAAGAATCAGCCACAGAGGTCTTTCAATCAATGTCTGGAGAGGTGTTCAGGGACTGCATGTATAATGAGAGAAAAGTGTGGAAAGGAGGGCTTAATGAGATCATCAATGACCCCTGAAGGAAAGGAAGGAACTGTACCGAAAAGAGGAGGTCCTCATGAGAGGGAAACACTAACTAGAATAAACACAAAAACTTCAGGATTTCACCTGATTAAGGGAGAAGTGTCTCAACATAAGCATCTTTTCAGACAAGGGAGACTTACGTTATCCAGGTCTTTTCGCAGTGCAATCTTGCTGGTCACCAGCTCATGGGCTAAGTCATCATTTTCCTGTTCCAACCTCATGTTAGCTTCTTGTAGGCGCCTATTCTCTCGCTGATGGGTGGGGAGAAACCAGTTGTAGACATAAAGATCAGATGGAAACGACAACTTTTCAGGTTAATTCTCAAAACTAATTGCTGAGACCGACGGGAATCTGGGGAGATGTGGCTGGCCCCAATGTGCTGCCAAGCAACAGTTCCTTCCTTGCTGTCTCCACTGATTCAATTAACCATCAGGCAGTTACTTGTTACTGTGACAAAAGCCCAGGGAACTGTAACAAACCAGACAACTAGCATGAAGTGAAACAAGTCTTGCTTTCTCATTTGCAAACTCAAAACTGAAACTGGAACCTAGAAACAGTGAAACTAAATTTTAAGCAGAGCTCACTAAAACTAATTATAGGCACAATTATCTGAAGTGAAAGGCTGAAGGCACTTCACATCACTTAGGCCATAAACAAACCTCAAATCGCTCGATGGGGTCTTCTTGTTGGGCCTGCTGTTCCCTCATGGTGTGATACTCTTTTTCGTATTTTTTCAACTTCTTCTGACTAATCTGTAGGATAGAGCACAGCACAAATTAAAAAGCATCAGGAAGAGGTGGGTGCTTCAAGGCTTGCATTGAAGACCAAGATCTCTACTGACCTTGGCATCCCAAGTTAACCACCAAAGTGGTATTTCCTGCACATAAGCTCAGAAACTAAAATTCTTACTCAAATTTAGGGGTTTGTGGGGGGATAATTGGTTCCTGAAGATTTTACCAAGGGTGTCAGAATGAACATCCAACAGATGACCCCTCCTGTCTGAGTTCTAGGTCTGATTATCCGTCCTCTCCCTCCTCCTTACACACCATTTTCTTCAGCACATACCAGCAACGCTGCAGGAGCTTCCATTCTGTGACCTCACAACCTCTCCATAAGGTGTGGTATTAATAGCCTCAATTTATAGGCAACTTAACTGAGAAGTAAAGAAGTTAGGTAACTTGACCACAGCCACTCAGTTAGGGACTGGCAGATCCAGGATTTGCACCAGGCCATTAGACACCATCCGAGTCCAAGCTGTAGCCACCTCACTATCTACCTCCTACCACTTTCCTTTCCATTAGCACCTTCTGTGCTGCCTTCAAACAGGCATACTTCTCTCTGCCCTTAAACTCTTCCATCTCATTAAACTACTGTCCTCTTTCTCTCAAGCTTTTTCTTACCAACTACTGCAAACTGCTTTACTGCTGACTCATACACCTAACTTTTAGCCCCGAGTTTCAGGTTAATTGGGCTTTCCTGGTGGTTCAGATGGCAAAGAATCCACCTGCAATGCAGGAGACCAGGGTTCAATCTCTGGGTTGGAAAGATCCCCCAGAGAAGGAAATGGCCACCATTCTAGTATTCTTGCCTGGAGAATTTCATGGACAGAGGAGCCTGGCGGGTTACAGTCCATGGAGTTGCAAAAGCATTGAACATGACTGAGCGACTAACACTTTCCAGGCTAATTAGGCATCTCAGAGCTAGTCTAATTTCCTTATTTTACAGATGAAAAAACTGAGGTGCAGAAAGGGGATAGGACAGGCCCAAGCTTGCAGCAGGCTCATGTCAGCATCTCCTAGTCCCTGCTCATTCTTCCCTTTCCCTTGAGCTGCCTGGTATTCCTCTACCATTGATTCTGTGGACACATGCCCCAGTCGGCTGTTTACAGGTATGCCCCAATCACAGATTACTCTTGGAGTTTGGCTGCTGCGCAAAGGGAGGCAGCCAGGAACCTACCAGCACTATGCCCTCGCTGCAGTCTATAAAGATGCCCACTAAACACCAATGGGGTGAGGCTGCAAGCTAGAAAGTGGCATCCCTAAGCCTAGATCTTCTATGTTAAGGCTAATGCTGGGGCAAATTTTTATTATGCGTGTAACTGATTCACAAAGAAAGCACCTAAATAAAACATCTGTGTGATCAGTAAATTCATAAACAATCTGAACAAATCAATAGTAGAGGAACAGAAAACTGAGGCTTGTGGGTGGTCAACACTTCCTCCCAGTACTCTCTGCTGTCAGTCTGTGTAAATGACAAGGGCAGGCAGAGATAAAAGGCTCCTCAAGTGCTTTGTAAAAAAGAAACCTGATGCCAAACCCTACAAAACATTCTCACGAGTCTTCAGGATCCTTCGACTTTTCATTCTCATGCTGTGGTAACAAAGAATGAACATTTCCCACATAACCATACATTTGGTTAGTTACAAAATAATGTCTTCTACATCTCCTTATCCCTTATTATAAATGTCTCATTCTTAGAGTAAAAGGGTGGGTTCCCCCTCAGCATATAACCGAAGCTGGTGTGTAGTGAGTGCCCTGTGAGTGCCAGACCCTGTACATGTGTTATCTCACCTGGTTCTTACATTTTTGTGACAGGACATGGGCATGGCTCTGTGTGTTTACTAGGTTTTTCACATTTTCTGCATTGAGGACGAATTACATTTCTAACTGAGTTAACAATGTGACTGCTGTTTAAAAACAATGCTCATAAGTTGGGCTCCTCTGAGACAGAGCTCTGGCATTCTTTCCACGGACCGCGCTGCTCCGGAACTCTGACTGCTTTCCTAATTTTCAGCCTCACTTCTCGGTCTCTCTCTTCCTCCCTCTTTCCCTTAAATGCCTTAACTCCAACCCCATCACACACACAAAATAAACACAACGCTGCTCACAGTGGGTTCACAGCTGACTCTGACTTCCAGAGTGTGTGGCTATATGGCCAACTGGCTCAAGCTGCCTCTGAGACAGAGACTTGCTGAGAAAGACTGATGCTTGATAACTGAGTGAGGAATGAGAAGTATCAGTAGGAAAAGCAGCAACTCCAGTGTCCTTATGAGGCTGCACCCAGGACAGACCAGTGCCTCTCAGCCTGCATACCCCATCATTAGCGCCTTCTCCAGGTCAGAGACAGGCCTCACTTGCTGCTGTCCCTGCCCTGCACAGAGAGAGTGCCCAGGCATGCTTGCTAAATGAACGAGAGACGACCCCTCACTCCATCCCTTAGCACTGACCTGTCTTCTAAATGGAAATGGCAACCAAAGCTAACAGACGCTTCAAGCCTGGTCCCTTGGCCTGTGCAACCTGGTGTCCAGATCACTCCTGTTCACCTTTGAGATCAGAGCTCCAGATCACTTCTTTAGTGAACCCTTCCTGACACCCTCTTCCCCCATCAGGCTAAGTCTTTCGTTTTATATTCTCATAGCATAAAGCCAAATCCTCCATGGTACCTGTCCAAGTCCACGATTATTTATTTATGTGCTTACATGACTGTCTGTCTTCCCACTTGGAAAGAGGCCACATCTGTTCTGCTTACCAGCATCTCTAGTGCCCAGCTCAATGCCTGGAACATAATCAGAACTTAATAGTCAGCTGCTGAACAAATCAAAGCCAAAGGCCTTCCTTTTTTTTTTTTTTAAAATCTAATAAGGATGCAAGAAGGGGCATTTATTTATCCAGTAGTTGAGCCTCACTATGTGCAGTATTCTTTGCTAGGCATTAATGATACAAAAATATACACAGATCAGGATATGCAAACTCCACAAGGGCAGGAACTCTGTGCACTGTGAAACTCCTAATGCCTGGCACACAGGAAGCATGAAAATACTTAATGAAGAGACACAGCTCCCACCCTTAAAAGTCCAGGGTTCATTTTGTCTGTCTCTTACTTCCACCACTGCAGTTTTAACTAAATTCAAGAAAAACAGAAGTGATGGAATAAGCCCCTGAGCTCCAAATCACACCCACTGTTGGCTGACTCCCATCAGAAGGCTGTAGAAGTCACAGTTTCACACATTTGCCCTCCAAGAAGGTTAAATTTGAAATCTATTTAAATGTACTTTCAAGGAGGAAAACATTCTAATCATTTCCTGGGCTAAGGCTAAATCTGCAATTCAGGTAAAACCAACTGTATACCTCATCTCAATTAGTACAAGATTCTTAACACTGTTTGAGACGGCATCACTTTTAATATCCCCTGAGAGCCAAGGTTCCCACTAAAAAGCACAGATGCTAACTCCACCCCCACCTTGCTCCCAGCAACAAAACATTCTACATACCATTTCAGAACGCTCATGGGCTCCCCTGAGGCCCATCCATAGTCCCAGGTTAAGAAACCCTGAATTAGAGAGAAGGTGGACACTTGGAACATGCCAGCTGGATATTTTGGTAGAAGTTAAAAAAAAAAAAAAAAAAATTCAGCCTAAAACACCTTTTCCTTGGTCACTCACTTGTCATTAATCTGTCATAGGAAGTGGATAAGGTTCTCTCTTAAAACACGTGCTACTTGCCTTGGGAAAGCTGGCCCCTGACCAGCCCCTGGAATAGGCAGGGATGTCCTGGCCCATGCTGCTGGCCTGGGTGGGAGGGAGACAGAACTACTGGGCACCTAGAGCGTGTACTGAGCAAGCTTGAGTCCTGACTCCACCGATGACTAACTGTGTGACTGAGGGCAAGCTACCTTATTTCAGCCTCAGCGTCCTCATCTGTGAAAACCCCAACTGTCCTTATGAGAAGTGCTGTTGTGAGGATCAAATGATATAATGCACATAAAGAGCTGAGAAGAGTACCTGGCACACAGAGAAGTCTTTTAAATAAAGAGTTGCTATGACTTCTTATTATCATCTGCATCCTTGCCCTGAATCTGAGGCAGCCACCTTCTGAACATGTGCTGCAAACAGGAAGCCATTCAAACAATGTCCATTTAACACAGAAGAGTAGAAACAGGCTGCTTGTGGGAAACAGGAGCTCAGTTTAAAGTTCGGCTCAGAGGCCCCTGCAAAGGTCAGAATTCCTGCTGGGCTGCACTCAGAAAACCCAGCGCAGGAGAGAGCCTGGAGGCTAGCAGCTCTGCACGACAGGGGTGGAGCTATGCTGTGTGGGTGAGTGGGTACACAGGAAGAGTCTGGTACATGAAGGAGCTCCTGACCCCAGAGTCCTCACTGCTAAACAAAGAATTCTGACACAAGCCCATCTTCCCTTTTCAGTTAGTGAATAAAAGAACCTGAGATTTACGTAGGACTTTCAACCTAACCTCTACGCCTACTATTTTCTTTAATCCTCCAAATAACTTTCTGAGATGGGTGCAGCAGGGATCCTCACCCTCACTGCTGTAGGGAGCAGTGAGGACCCCCCACTGCACGCCCTGGGGAATGGAGCCCTACCCAGGTAAAGTGACTTGTCTGAAGTAAAAGACCCAGTCTGTTCAGTCGCAGTGCCAGCATAAGAAAACAAATCTGGGGTGCTTCTTGTTTCTTATTCCTCTCTGTAGCTGAGCTCAGTGTATTCTTGGCATAGAAGACAATCTACAAATGCTTGTTGATATGAACTGACTTAAGGAAAGCAGATACCTGGGCAGAGGACATCAAAACCTGGTGGGCCAGAAGAGCACTGGTGTGTCACAGAGCAGCTGCGATGTTAAAGGCATCACCTTATTTCTTTCTCTACAACCCCTTGTGCTAACCTACCTAAGACAAAGCAGAGGCAGAACCAGGCTGACAGCCAAGGTCGGTGGGACTCCAATGCCTGCACTTAAAACCACTTGAAACAAATCAACATTCTATTTAATTTCTGAGCCTTTTTATTTAATTTGTTCAGTTTAGACTCAAACTCCCTCAAAAATTACTAAATAGAATTAGGCATCCTTGTTCTACCATCAGAGTATTTTTCTAAAGTGCAATCAGCAAGTTATTAGCAGAGGACTCAAACATAGATAAGTACCAAAGGAGAGAAACTTATTAAAATAAGAAGGTGGTAACCACTGCTACCCTTTCAATAATCAGCAAACTTCAGGGTTCACTGCAGAGAAAGAGTAACCACTCAGAAGCTTCCTCATGAAATCCAATTCTAAAAGGTAGAACAAGCAAAGACATAAAACTAGCCTGGTCGAGTTACACTGAAAATGGCACTCAGCGACCGTGTACAAAAGGTAAGTTTCAACACTGACACAGAGACTGAGTTATTCATCATGATATGACAAGTATCGCCAAAAATGGACCTACAGAAGTGGCTCCTGACTCATTCATTCACTCCCCCAGGCACAGTAAAGCACAATGATGATAAGCACTGACTTCAGAGTCTGAAATTCCCGGGATCTAATCTCAACACCATCCCTTACTAACTTTGTGCTGGCTGGGAGTTTTCTTCAATTTTCTAAGCTTCAGTATACACATCTATAAAATGACCTCACATAGGGCCTCTAAGGATTAATTCACGATGTGTAGATACTATGCAAGGCTTCTGTGAACATATCAAGAAAAAAGACCAATAAAGTCACTATAAACACAGATCTTAAAACCCAAACACACATTAACTACACAAATGATTTAAGCAGAGAATGAAGTTCAAACTAAATACTGCTTTTAGCTCATGATTAAAAACACACCCTGAATGCAAATACTCCTAAATGCCAAAGAGTCTTCTGTTTCTCCAAATGGCAAATGGTTAGGATTATATAATTGAGAGATATTACTACTTGCAATAATATCTTTTCTCACAGGTAGTTTGAAGTCTAGCATATTCACTTTATGTTTGAAACAACAAATTTCAATGAAGCAGAGGTTCAGAAATTCCATTTCACATTAGGCAGGATTCTACAGAACAAGGATCAAGTCTTTCTTCTTGATCTAAGAAACCCACAGAGCCATCTCTTTTGGCATGGTTCTTGCTTCTTCTAAGCCTCACTTACTGGACTTATTTTAAAAAATTCCATTATAGACACATGAAGAAACAGTTGCTCCTACATATTTCTGGAGTCAAAAACTTAAAAGACCTAATTTATTTTTTTCCCATTTCCCCGCTAAATATGATGCATGGGTTGCCAGGCTCCTAGGACCATTCTCGATCTTCTGGAACAATGTAAATTGAAATTGCTTTTAGATCTTGTATCATAAGTGGAAGCAATTTTTTCTGTCTCAGCTCACTGACCCATGGAGGGAGAGAAATTCAATAGACAGTTAAATGAGCTGATGTATGTGGTTAAATTTAAGATTAAGAGCAGGGGATCTATAACTCCTCAAGAAATTTAAAAAAATTCAGTCTCATAATAAACTAAGAAGAAAGAAGAAAGGGCAGGAAAGAAAGAAAAAAAGAGAGGCAAGTAAAGACAGATACAGAGCAAGATTTACAGAGACAAGGAAGACACAGAGCACAGAGAATGCAGACTGTGTGGGCAGCAGACCCACCTTGTGGCCACTTAAGATACTGCCACACCAAACTCCGTTCCTGTCGCCTTTGGCAAAAAGAGGCCATGCAACAGGCTGTCAGAAGACCCTAGTTCCAATGGGGCTTTTGTCACTGCCCAGTCAGTATCAGTTGGGTAAGTCACTTGGCTTCTATAAGCCTGTTTCCATGCTTGACTTGCCCTTCACACCTCACAGGGTACTGTGAGGAACCAATGATATTCTTACAGAATCTATACAAATATTGGAAATTACAACATTGCAACTGCTAAAACACAAAAGACAACAAGAGTCTCCTGGACTAGCATGGGAGGTAAAGCATTCCCAATTCCCATCTTAATCAGGAAGTACAACTGAGAAAAGGGAGTCACAACTTTGCTTTTACATTAAAAAATAATGGAATGGGATTGAATGAGTTACAGAGCCAATATTTCCTTTCTAAATTCTATACCAAGAAACTGAAAAGCTAGTTTCCAAACCATTCACATGGTAGGAATCCCCTTTCCTATGTCCAGAGGGTCTCTAAACTGCCCAAAGGTCCTATTCACTCACTGTGCCCCCCACCCCAGGCCCTCCCTGTCATGCAGTCCACACAATGCAGGGTTCATCACTGAACTTGACAATGATTTTTTTTATTTTTGAGTACACAGATTATCACTGTGACTGAAGTCTTTTGCCAATAATTGGCTATTGCCTGTATCTGCTCTAATATTATTTGGTATTAAGTATAGCTGCAAGAGTAAAACTAATAATCATCACTAACTCAACTGTACATACCATACCCCACCTTTTAGCAGAAAAGCTCATTCTCTCATGTCCTAGTGAATCTGCAGGTTTTCCAGGATAAGTCAATTTCAAGAAAAAATTACTATTCTTCTCACCTGAAGCCATATGCAAGTAGGGAAAATCATCCAAAGTGTACCCTAACCATGTAGAGAGCTTTCCAGGACCAAAAGGAATTTTGTATCTAAGCAAATAATAATGTGAGCTGTGCGGGCTTGTTGACTTTAATTTCTTGGAAGCATAGGCAAGGAAAAAAAGACATCAGACACGTCCCATCTGGACTTGGGAAATAAAGAATCCATATATTATTAATGTGTTTCAAGCTAATGAAAACACAAAAGGTAAACCTTCGGCTAGATCTATTTTTAAGACTTGCCCAAATATCCATGTTAACACTTCTTTGTAAAACACTTGGAAGAAACTCAACAGAAAAGTCACTTATTCACTTGTCCAACCAATATTTATATGTCAGATCCTGTTCTTGTACTGGGGATTCAGCAATAAACAAAAAAGAGAAAGTGCCCTCTGTCAGAGGCTTAATTCCAGCATGGGCAGAGGGGAATGCAGACAATAATCAAACAAATAATGTTCAGGAGAAATAAGTGAACTGTGGAAAATACAAAAGGATAGGAGATAGGGTGGAAAGAGTTGGGGGAGTGCTACTGTAGACACTGTAATTAGAGAAGGCTTCTCTGGTGACACGTTCACTGAGCCTATGACTTAAGAGGTTTGGGTAAAGCCATGTGGGCATCAAGGAGAACAACATTACAGGCAGAGAGACCAGCCAGTGCAAAGGTCTGAGGAGGGAACAAGCTTCGCATATAAGGAGGCTGGGGTGTCTGAAGTGGAAAGCATAAGGGGGAAAAGCAGCAGCAGCTGAAACTAGCCTGTTGGAGGGGAGATGGGGCCAAGTCTTGCAGGTCAACTCAAGGACTCTTGAATTTTATTCTGAGATAAGAAGCCATTACAGTGTTAAGCATGTGAGAGATGAGATCAAGAAGAGTCTAGGTAGAAACCACTGTGGAAGCAGGAGGACCAAGGAAATTACTGGAAAAATGCCAGAAGAGAAGGGAAGAGATGATTAGACTAGGGCATGGGTAAGGAAGGAGTTGAGAAGTGATCAGATTCAGGATGTAGTCTGATGGCAGAGCTTGGATGTGGAGGACGAAGATGTAAAGTGTGAGAAAGAGAGTAGGAGGGGCTGGTATCATGTTTTCAGGTCTGAGCAACCAGGTCCTACAAACAGGAGACAGGGGCACTGAGAAAGGAGCAGGTTTTGGAGGGGAGGGGAAGAAATCATAAGCAAATAAGAGGCAGCACTTTCCTGTATGTAAACCAGGTAGAAAGAGTAGCTCTAAGAAGTTCAGAGCTCACGTGGCTCTGTCCTTTCCACAAAGCCATCATGAGTGTTACTGAAAAGAGTTTGTCTGCTGGAAAATCCAAGAAGGGAATACTCATAGTAGTCGCCATTGTTTCTTGAACCCTTACTCATCACCTGGCACGAAGGTAAACACTGTACACACACTGTGTTAATCCTCACATGTGAAAACACTCATCACAGCACCTGGCACACGGTAAAATACCACTACATGTTAACCATGGGACTTGTTAAGTATGTAGCATTTAAATTTAATAACTTTAATGACTGATTTCTGGAAGTTCTATTTCCTTTTTTTGTTGTTCAAATCCCCCATTCACTTTACATCAGGATTCCTACCATTTCTCAGTCTAACAGGTAGTTTTACGTATTCTTGCTTTTATAAACAGGCCATTCCAAAGTCCTAGCTTTATGCAGAGACTCAGTTTCAGCTGCCTCTGGAAGGCCCCAAATCATGTCATAACTTCATGAGCATTAATAATCCTAACACACAGTTTGGTCCCATATTCCCTTGGGATGCTCTTTTATTATCACACACATGAGCTTTAAGCAACTTTGTTTCAGGCACCTGGACATTTCTCCTTTTTCTTTCAAGTTCATCCAGGTATTTAAACATTTCTTGGGTCATACTTTATTTGGCATCTCCGAATGTTTAAAGAAGGGTAGCCTGAACTAGCTCACTATGACATATAACCAGAACCAGAAGTCCAATAATACCTTACAGATGAGGAAACGGTGCCTTAAATAGGTCTGTGCTCTATGCAGCAGACAGTGAAGCTTCTCTCCAGACACAGAGGTTACAGTTTTACCCTCTGGAGTCACACCAAATAAACGTGACAGTCAGCCTTTTATGCACCCTATAAGCATCTCAATACAGCTATTTATTCTGTCTTCCATTTGCCTCCATCCTTCACATTCCAAACTAAACTCCCTCAATTATTTTTTCTTCTTTAAAAACAAAACTTTCATAACATGAACACAAGGAGATTTCCTTTTTTTCAAACCTTAAAATAATACAAATCATAAATGCTCCACTGGAAGCGATAAACAGTGAATGGGTTTCCTTCATGTATTATTATTTTCATTTTAGGGAATTTATGTCCACAACAACAAAAACTGAAAGTTAAAGGATGACACAATACAAATCATGAAACCTGAGTTCTGCCACTAACTAGCTATACAAAATTAGGGGGCTTTGTGCTTTGGTTTGTCTTCAAAATTGGAATAATAATTCTTTCCCTAGAGTTCAAAATGGGGAAAGCAATGAGATTAATTCATAGGCTGTAATATATATGAAACAATTTAGAAAATTATACAATACAAAGGAAAACATTATTAATGTGTTATAAATGTTGACAGTTTTATCAGGAAGAGTGAGACACTAACAAAAGAATCTACATTAATGCAAAAATGACTTTACCTTCATGTTGCAAGCTAGTTCCATTAGTTTTTTTGCATTTTCTTCTGAGCGGTATCTCTTAGGAAGCTGAACCCTGAAGAATTTCAGGGCACCTTCAAAGTCTGTCAGTAGCAAGTCATCTTTGGAAGTCTTGAAGAAAGAAGAAAACACAACCATGTACAGAAAAGAAGCTTTTTTGCTATAAAGATGCTCAAGAAGTATTTCATAATCCCAGCACCTTTATAATCCCCAGAAGGTAACTCTGTAGCCTTTGCTAGAGCTGCGTGCATGTGTCCACTGTCAGGGACAGTGCTAGAGCACAGCGGCTACTTACGATGAGATCAGAAATGCCAGATAGCCCAGCTTACAAACAAGTGTGCACTGTACCTTTAATAACCCAAGGGCGACGTTAAATATAACACTTATTCCCTAAAAGAGAAAACAGAGAAAACATTTTCAGTGTTTAGAACTGGACTAACTATTAAGCTATTTGTCTTCAGAATAGCCCGCAATTTTAGAGACATTGTAAAAACTTGAATAAAGAAATGGAGTATCTTGAAAATATTTTGGAAAATAAAAATTACAGGGCCACCAATGAAAAACTAAAGGTAGACCCAGTTTTCCATTCTTCTGAGAGAAGGGCTTTTCTACAGCTATTTTGACAGTTCAAGAATGCTTTCCAAAGTATACTATGCTTCCAAACTAAAAGATTAGTCATAAAATTGTGATCCCTCGTGAAATAACGCCTGGTGTCTCTTCCACTGCCCACTCGAAGGACAACAATCACCCTGTCCAGGAGTCCTATGTCCCAGAAATGAATCTGCTCAGGGTTCCCTCCAACCTGCCTTTCTTCATCTAATCATTCTAGGAGTGCTGGGGCAAAGGACAGCTGAGGGGAGGCACCAACATCTGCTGACCAAGTTAAACTTTAAAAGTTTCTGGGCCTCAGTTTCTATAACTAATAGTCTCCCAATGGTTTTCTGAGCTAATTAGCTCAGAAAGTTTAAGTTACTCAGCCTGTCACCAGACCCACAGTAATTACTTAATAGTTGTTTATAATAGTGAAAAACTAGATAAAGGTTTGCGATTAGGAATTGGTTACATAAATTACGATCTATCCAAAGAATGGAATATCTGACAGTAAGTAAGAGTAATGGTATATTTCTGGAATGCTGTTTTCTTATGTTTCAAGCTAGACAGAAGATACAGATTTTTAAATGGATTTTTGTATGTTTTAAATATGGGATAATTAAACAAAACGGAGGATGGTACAGATGTATGTGTCTATAGATATTCAAGTATGAGATAAAAATAAGTTACTGAATAGCATATAAGCATAGTCATATTTTATATGCATATAAAGTCATAATATATATACCATATGAAAAAACTGTTCCACACAGAACTTACACATACACATATATGAAAACACACAAAAAAAGGCTGAAAGAATATACATTAAATGTTAAAAGTAGTTTTCCTTTAGACTGGGATCAGAAGTATTTTCACATCATTTTGCTTATACTTTCTATAACAAACATGTATTATTTTTGAAATTAGCTTTTTCTTCTTAGGCACACCCTCCAAAACCTAAGACTAAGCTGTGGCAAAGACTGTTATTTACTATAACATCTATTTTCTTTTAGTAATAGACTCTCAAGTTTAAGAAAATTTCTAGGCAGCTTAAAAAAAAATTATCCTTAGCAGCTAGGGATATGTGGTCATGTACCTAAGTTCTGGCCAACAAGAGGTTAAGTGGAAATGCAGGTGGAAATTCCAGGAAGTGTCTTTTAAAAGAGGGGGTACACCTCCTCCGAACCCCTAAACTTCCTAGCTTAAATAAAGAGATAGTGTTTGGACCACTCATCAGCCATACAGAACAGAGCTGCACTCTGGGCAAGGCAGTTACTGCCTGTGACACAGGAGGGAAACTACCAACAAAAGCTTAAGTGCTGTGGCCTCTGATACGCACCTCACATAAAAGCAGGTCGATGATATGGAAGACCATGTACAGAGGGAACTTCGCAGTGAAGAGCGTAAGAAACCACTGGGAGGCATACATGTGCGCTTCAAGGCTTATGTCCAGGAAGTGGTTGTACAGGTCAGGGATGTACTCCTGAAACAGCAGACTGATTAGCTTTATGCACATATGCAGCTGTTTAACTCTCACTCAGGAGGCTCATAAATCTGCCAACAATAGGTCAAAAATGTCATATATTTGTGTTTTTATAAAAACTGAAAAAGTGCTCAGAAGAACACTTATCATCTGGTATGAGACTGGCACTGGACTCTCATTTCCAGTTCACAAAGCAGCTCTGAAGAGGAATCCCCACATGGTGACAAGTATCTGAAAGGACAGTTTTTCTAAGTTATGAAATGTTTGGCAAAGTTTGTTTCACTTTTGTTAGGAGATTCCCAACCAGTCAGCTTCAGAGCCTTGGTAAGTATTTCCTGACTGAGTTTGCTGTGTTAAAATAAAGGCTCCTACACCCATCTGATCTTCTGGGTGTTTATGAGACTGAAAACCTGGCTCACACCCATCAGGTTAACACCTTATTAATCTTGGCATCATTATTACATGGAGAGAAATGAAATACACTAAACCTGATCCTGGATGGCTAAGGAATCACTACTGCTCCTTGGCACCATTTCTTCAATCCTGTTCTTCCCAGTCCTGCACCCTTATCGGCAAATGCAAGCTGGATTCTCTTTTTACCTGCATGAGGCGCTCCAACTGGTAAAATTTGCAATGCAAATCTTCAAAGTTTTGTTTGAAAAGTTCCCTGAGACCATAGTCAAACATGATCTTGACCAGAACACTGAATGCTTGTTCCTCAGGCATCTGTAACAGGGAAAGAGGGAATGGGTGGGAGGATCAAAAATACATACAGAAGTTTTCTCAGTACGTAAAATTCATCCCTAAACTCTCTTATTTGAATACTAGGAAATTTAGTGGTATGCAGTAACTCAGATCTCAGTTGTGTTATGTTTTATAACATTCATTCTTTCAACCAGGAAATATTTAATAATGCCTACTCTATGTCAGACACTGTTGCTGTCCTTGAGGAGCCTCTCATACAATTAATAACTAAATCTCCTACAATAACTAAAATGAATTAGAAAGATCAGTGGGAACACAAGAACAAAAAAGACTGAGTATTCCAGAGGGAGCTAGGAATAGGCTTTAGAGGGAGGACAGGATTCGAACTGAGTAAGAACAGGCCTACTACACGAGTATATGTTTCACCTTCCCCAAATCACGAGACCTTTGTCAAATCATTTTACCTCCTTAACTGTGAATTCATTTCAGTAAAAATGTTCTTCTTCCTCATTGTTGCTAAAAACATGGCTAGTTACAGAAGAACCTTATGTATTCTAATATTTGGAGTAATGCTTCAGGTATTATAGTAACGCTTGCAGTAACACTTAAGATACTACAAAAAGCTTCCCTCACTTCACTTCTATTTACAAACGCTACCACTTATATATCTTCCGTAACTTTACGGAAAAATATCTTCTTGAGAACTTGGCAAATGTCTAGTTTTCAAAATATAAAAAGAACACTGGAAATATTTAAGGCATGATGTGACCACAGCAAGCTTCTCAAATGTCAGGAAGGTGAATGGGTTTCTGTTGAAGACGACGACGACGGTGGGCTGAGCAAAGAAACTGGGAATAAAGCAAAGCTAAAGAGCAAATCAGACTAAGTAGTGAAATGAGAAAAGGATAGCAAATCATTGTTGGAAAGGTAAGGGCTTCGGGGGCAAAGGACCAGACCTTTGAGGTCTTTATCATCAAGACAACTTCACTCTTCACTCGCTGAGGGAGACATGGCCTGCCTAGAGTGACATTTCTGATGTTACGCAGCACATGTGCCCCTGCTCTGAATCAAACACTTATTTTAAACACAATGGCAAGCAGCATAGAGTTCAAACCAAGATACTGGGGATTTGATCGGGAAACTCATTTTAAAAGTGTTGTGGTACTTAAATGGGGATAAATGTCCTTGCACTAAAGTTGAGAACAAAGACAAACCATACAGACTTGGTGAGACTCTGAGATATTAAAGTATGATGAAAACAACAACACAAAAATTTAAAACTTGACCTCATGATGCAGTGTTAATCAGCTTGAAGGTGAGAATCATTTCACAATGCATAGTATATCAAATCACATTTTACACTTTATATACACAATTTTAATTTGTCAATTACATGTAAATAAGACTGGGGAAAAAAAACTTGACTTTTTCTTTATCAATGTCATAGCTTTGTCAAATTTTTGCATGCCTACCAATACTAGGTTCATAGCAAGAAGATGTAAAGTGGTTTTGTTACACTTGTATTACAACCTACACAAAATGGATTAAACCTCTTCCAACAACTTCCTCTCCTTAGAGAAACAAAATCTAGACTGCGTGGCCTGGCCTCCACAGCTCTCCTTCAAATCGGTCTTGGCCTCTCTAGCTCCCTCCCCCCACTCCCCATGGCTCCTGATGCTCCGGTCACACTGCCCTTCTTTCAGTTCTTTCCAGATGCCAAGTTTTCCCCCATTTCAGGGCTTCTATATACTATACTCGGAGAAGGCACTGGCACCCCACTCCAGTACTCTTGCCTGGAAAATCCCATGGCCGGAGGAGCCTGGTGGGCTGCAGTCCATGGGATCGCTAAGAGTCGGACACAACTGAGTAACTTCACTTTCACTTTTCACTTTCATGCATTGGAGAAGGAAATGGCAACCCACTCCAGTGTTCTTGCCTGGAGAATCCCAGGGATGGGGGAGCCTGGTGGGCTGCCATCTACGGGGTCACACAGAGTCAGACATGACTGAAGCGACTTAGCAGCAGCATATATTATACTATTCTCTTTGCCGGGAATGCGCTACTCTCCACTCTAGTTCTCAAAATAGTTATATTATTTTTAGAACAATGTTTAAAGAAAGTTAAATGATACAGAAAAGTACAAAAGAGAATGGATGCCCCTTCTCCTTTTTCAGGGTTCCTGTTAGAGGTTACCTTGCCAGAGAAGTCTGTAAATGAGGCTTCCTTGTTATTATCCTGTATCACACTTTTCACTGTACCTTCACAGAGCCACTGAAATTAACAATGACATACACGCACTGCTTTTTTGCCTACAACTAGCTCTGCATCCACAAGGACTGGGCCATAGTTACTTGATTCACTCCTGATGTCTATCTAGCACAGTTCAAACCGTAACAGGTGCTCAAAAACTCCCCTACCATCATCTATGGGGTATTTTTGCCAAACATTTTAACTTGAATCATGAGGAAATGATCAGACAAATCAAGAATTTGGGATGTCTTACAAGGCTTGAATTTTCCAAATTGTCAATGGCATGGGACACACAAAAAGGCAAAGAGGACAGTTTAGATTAAAAATAAAAAGCAATGACAATCAAATGCGATGTTTGAATCTTTACTGATCTGGGTTAGGGAAAAAAGAGCTATAAGGATTTCACTGAGCGAACAGGGAAACTGAATGTGGACTGTGGGTAAGACATGCTGACTTGTCAGATCTGCCTGTGATACTCTGGTTAGGTCCTCAGGAGACACATACACAAGTATTTAGGAGTGGAATACTTTGATATTTGCTACTTATATTATCCAAAAGTAATTTCAAAAAATTCTTCCATAAAAATATAAAACACCCGTGTTCTGTGTGTGTGAAAAAGGAAGGAAAAGAGATGCAGAGAAGGCAGTGTGGAAGAATAATGAACTGATAAATTAAGTCAAGTGTATACAGGTGTTCACCTTAACAATTTTTCAATTCTGTTGTGGATTTAAAGAAACACTAAGAAGAGGGAGGATAAAGGTCTTTGCTGAATGAATGAATAAAATGGCACGGAAGCAAGCCAACTTTGCCGTTCTAGCCCAATACATAAATCTCAAAGCAAAGACTGATGACAGCGGCTACTTTAGAGAAGATAAAACGTCCTCAAAGGGTTTAACCAAGACTAAAGTCTATCCAATTATCCTAGTAATAAAAAAAGTTCTGCCCTTGTACCAATTTTCAACACTGTCATTTATTTTTACCATGTTTCTCTCCCATGATGACATTATATTAAGAAAAAGGTTTCCGGATATAGGAGTTAACACTCATGCACTAGAGTCTGCCCAAAGGCAATACAAAGCCGTGATCAAGTCTGAGGCAGGACATGTGTTAAGAAATACACAGAGACCTAATTACTCACATGGAGAAGCAGAACAGCAGCGAGAAATGACTGGCCTTGGCAATAGCCAATCTCTTCATCATACACAGAATAAGCCTGGGGGGAAAAAACCACAGGAGGTGTAAATGAATGTAGCCAGTCTTAAAAACAAAATACAACACAAAACTTTATTTATTTGGCTGCATTGGGTCTTAGTTGCAGCATGTGAGGTCTTTGAGTTGTTGTACGGGGGATCTAGTTCTCTGACCAGGCAGGGATCGAACCTAGGCCCCTTACCTTGGAAGCTGGGAGTCTCAGCCAATGGACCACCCGGGAAGTCCCAAATGCAGTCACTCTTGAGTCATAGTTGCCTTATAGAAACTCGGAACACAGGAACCCCAAAAATGCTACCCCCACTCCACTATGGCATTCTGATGGTCACTGAATGATGCAAACATTTCTCTTCAATTCCAACTTTTCTTTACAATACATAAACCTGTCACGCCACTTCTTGTAGCCAGGGAGCAGTAAGGTTAAGCAAAAATTATTTTAGCACTAAAAAAAAGGTTGTCATTCTGTCTTTGCTCACACTTTTCTTTCTTCTCTGCCTGGAAAACGTGCTCTTCCTTAAGGTTCCAAACATATCCCATTTTCCCAGGATTCTTTCTCTCCTCGGCAGGTCTATGGTACTTACTACAAATGTATGCTTATTACAGCACTTAACATACTGCATTTTAGAGGTCCCTCCTCTCTACTAGACTACTAACTTCATATGGGCAGGGGTGGTGCCCTATTCAACCTAGCAGCACATCAACACATACCAGGCACTCACCAAACACTGTCAATGTTTATATGTGTAAACATGCTTTCATAAATTCAGGTGAAATTCAATATAATCTCATTATATCCCCCACTTTGTCAAATTTTATCTGATGAGAGGGCCTACAGAACAAGAAACACCCATCTTTTCCAAAGACAAGATGCACAGAGAGATTTAGAAATGATCTTTTATAATTTAATGAGACAACTTTCTACCTATCAAATCAGTAAAAACTAACAAGTGTTAAAACCAGTTTCATTAAGGCTGTTAAAAACTAGCAGTAACATATGCTAACACAGGTCTGTGGAAAGCTATTTGACAATATGGATGAAGGTACTAATCAACATTTGATTAGTAAAGAAAGAATAAAGGTTTCACAGTTAATAGCTGTGCTGGAACTCCACAACTGCTAATGTCTGGTCTGGCTCTTAGGCCCACTACTTACATTCCTTATTTGTATGATGAGAATAATCACAGTATTTATATAATAGAGCTGATGTATTATTCTCAGTCCCCTCAAGTAAAGTACTTAGTGTATGGCTTTACCAATTATGTCCTGGGATAAAAACCTATTGAATTTTCTATAGGTACAGAATGGAGGGGAGCATTTTCTATAGGTAAAGAATGGAGGGGAGCATTCCTGAAGGAATGCATACAGACATGAAAGTACGTAACACATTTGGGAAATGTTTGGAATATAAGGTTCACGGAGGCTGTAAGGAAATATGGGGAAGAAAAGGCATTTCATTAATTCATCAACATTTAGTGAGCACCTACTATAATATGGCATGCACCGTGCCAAGGGCTACAGATGCTAATATATGTAAGAAATGATTCTTGCCCTTGAGAATTTCACAGTTCAGTTGGGAAGTCTGACAAGCAAATCAACCAGAGTACAGTGAGAAGTTCAATATGATTGAAGCATAAAATATTTAGGGAATAAGCCAGGATATATTACAGAATGCCTTTAATACTAAGCTAATGGATTTAGGAACAGGAAATAAACTAAGGAATTTTGATTCCATTCTGTGGGTTTAACGGAGGCCACTAAAATGATCCTGTTCTAGGGTCAACACAGAGAAAATAATAAATAGGCTTGAACCCAAAGGCAGGGAGACTAATGCAAGGCAGCTTTTATGTAAGTGCCAGCAACATATGATAGTGGCCTGTACCAGGGCAGTGAATAGAGAGGGAAGTACTGCTGCAAGAGACAACAATCATATCAAACTGAACGTGGCCAAAGGAAGGAACTGAAAAAAAACTGAAAAATGATTGTATCTTCAGCAAGACAACAGCATGGGGGTAAAAGGACTATTTTTCATTAAAAGAGATGTAACAACTAACCACAGTGGGAATATTGCTGGATCCTGATTCTAACTAAACTGTACAGACATTTAGGGAAATCTGATTATGGAACAGCAACTGGATGGTACTGCTCATTAATGCCACAGGTGGATAATGATCTTATTTTTTGATGTGCGGTGAAGACTTATTTTTTTGATGTGTGGTAATGTTTGAAGTTTGCTTTAAAGCACTTTAGGGAAGATGAAGCAACTGTGGCAATATGCTGATAAATTCTGGGTAGGGATATAAACAAACTCATTTACACTATTCAACTTTTATGGATGTTTGAAAATTTTCATAATGAAGTATGTTTTTAAATGGACCGTATTATTATACCTTTTCTGATATACTTGACAGACTTCCGCAAGGAGATCAAAAAGCAGCTGGAAATTCAGGCCTTGAGCTAATGTAGATTCGGAAACACTTATGCAGTGGTGACAGCTGAGGCTGTAGGGTGGAAGGAGTCACCCAGGGAGACAGTGGAGAGCTACAGTAACCAGCGGCTGAGCACCTAGAGGAAGGCCTCTGTTTTAGGAACTCACGCACGCGAGATAAAAAGTCATGTGGGAGGGAATCAACGAAATTGTTACAGAAGTGAGAGCTTAACCAGGAGGAGGAGAAATCAGGAGCAGATAGAGCTGTAATTAAGATCATCATGAGAGAGAAACCACAGCGTAGGGGGTCAGGAGTATGGGATCAGAGTCAGTGAGAACAGGGTTTCCTTCTGGGACATTTTTCAGGAAGGTGAGGGATAGTTAGATTGTTTCCTTAAATGGGAAGCACAACTGAGAAGGGTTTAAAAAGGATGATGACAAGAGGATCACAACAGAAATGATAGCTCTGTAAGTTCTATGAGAAAACTGAAATTAACCCCAAGAAATAGTTCGCTAAGTTCCAAGCGTCTTTATAGTTTAAAGCACCTGGTTTATCACTGGGGCTTCCCTGGTGGCTCAGACAGTAAAGTATCCTCCTGCGATGCAGGTGACCCAGGTTGAATCCTGGGTCAGGATTTCCCCTGGAGAAAGGAATGGCTACCCAATGTAGTATTCTTGCCTGGAGAATTCCATGGACAGAAGAGTCTGGTGGGCTACAGTTCATGGGGTCGCAGAGTCAGACATGACTGAGTGGCTAACACTTCCAATTTATCATTGGAGACATTGTCTTTTATTGCTAGTCTGTCCTAAAACTAGCTGTTAGTTTTGCCTTCTCAACCGTAATATGCAAATTCCTTGAAGGTATGTCTTGTGCCTTATACTTCCTATATAGTAGGTGCTACATAGGTACTTGCTTAGTTTTAGGGGGAATAGACCAAAGCCTAGTTCTGAGGACCAAGAAAGTCAAATTCATCACTTACAATGTGAATACTAAAAAGGAGTTTGTAATGCTGTAGGACTCAGAGGCTTTTAACATAAAACCAACTCGTGAGTCTAAATGTGGTGCCAGGGAACTATTGACTGAAAGTCCTGATTAAAAGAAATCCTACCATTTTATTTTAAATTATTTCCTGTTCACCATGAATCTAAAATTGTGTTGTTACTTTTGGTTTTACAAAAACTATTCTCTTTTTTTGCATTCTTGGACATAAAATACAAATTACATTTTGCAGTTATCTTTTGCATAATTCCAAAGGAACAGAATAACCACCTAAAACAGGCTTTTTTTCAGTATGAAATACCTTGCATATTTTATATAAAGAATCTTGTCCATCTCCTCCTGTGTCCTTAAAGTAGTCATGGGCTGGGAATGTCCGGTTAATATCACGAGTGATAGCACTGTCCTGGGGAGACTCCTGTGGAAACACCAGGAAGCAGAAGGTTCAGTAGTCAGTGATGGATGTACTTGTCTAGGCTAATACAACAAGGTTGTCTTCTAATTTACCTGCTTTAAAATGCTGCAGGAACATACATACACACATGCATGCCTGCGTCTTCAGGGAAGGAAAAGTAAATACTAAGAGGGGAAAAAAAAAAAAGAAAAGAGACCCGTTTCACTGTATACACCTCATGTATATTCCATCTCTGCTGCAAGGAAGTGCAGGTGATAACCTTTCTATTGTTAAGAAGGAAAATGTGTTTCAAAGCGGATTTCCCATAGGAAAACACTCAATCTAACCTCAAAAGAAAGAGGCAAAATGCTCCTGTTAGAAAAACTGGGTACAAAAATTGCTGCTTTAATTGATCCTTTGGCACAAAACTAATGGGCCAGGTTCTCAAAGGGAAAACACAAGTTCCCGGATTGGAACTTACCCAGGGGCAAATGGCATAAAAATTCACATAGCCGTCTACTCAATATGAAACTAGACTATCAAATGCCAAGGGAAAAAAGAAAAAAAAAATGCCAAGGGATTCAAATGGGCTATGGGAAAATATCCCTTGCTTTTTTACCAATGGAGAAAAACTGTTTCCTCTTCTACAATAAGTAATTAAAACTAAATGAATGTCAGTAATGCACAAAATATGCCAAACACCCAGCTATTTCTAATAGCTTCCCTTTGTTAAATTTTATTTGCTCATGTGCTAAAGAATTGGAGCACAGAAACATGACCTTCTGTTTTAACAACGCATTGTCCTCATAGCTAAGACAACAGACTTGATTCTCCTCAGTGAGACTGCATTATATTCAGCACACCATCCAAGAGCCTGACACTCTTGTTTCAAATGAAAAATTAGTAATTTTTTTTTTGGGTCTTGTAATTTTTCTAGCCTTTTAGGTAATCAGGTTCCCAGGGCCGTAAATATTTTACAGTTGTGCAATCTAAAATAACTTTACATTAAAAAAATTTTTTACTGTATAAATTTGACATGTTAACATCATGTAAATTTACAGTGTAGAGCATGTTACTCTCCATGGAGTCGCAGAGTCGACTGAGTGACACTTTCACTTTGATACATTTATACTGTATTGTAAAATGATTGCCAGTATAGCAGTATCACATTGTAGTTCAGTATTGCTGTCTACATACATACTGTGCATTAGATTTTTGGCTTATTTACTACTCATTATTACTACTCATTACAAAGTTTGTATGCTTAAAAACTAGTCTTATCCTTTCAACCTCCATCACTAGTGAGCTAACTTTAAGCCTGTGCTCTTTCTTAACCTGCAAACTATTTAAGCCTACAGTGACACTGCCAAACTGCTTTCCAAAGAGATTTACTGGCAGACTACCAGGATTTTTTTTATTTTTCTGACTACTAGTTTTTAATGCATCATTAACAACAGTCAGGGCAGCTCTGAGCTGTGGTGATCCCTGACAGCACAAAATGCAAGGTGAGAATTAAAGACTACAGTTGTTATTACAGCTTCTAGGCTGTAACACACGGAGAGGAAACAGAGCTGGGGATAGGGAGTACTTCCCTGAGTTGAGAAAACAGACAGCAGAATTCAGGGAGGGCAAGGTAGCTAGACTCTGCAGCTCAGAGTACCAAAGAGAAAAGCTGAACAGAAGGAGGTCTGCAAAGCTACCTAGAGGGGTCCCTATGAGTCACAAAATCATAAAGAAAAAGATGATAACCTGGAATTCATCAAATTAAAAATCTTTAATATTCAAAACTTACTGTTAAAAACATGAAAAATGGAAGCCATGAACAGGATAAATCACCTATACAATCTATCTGATAAGTGATTTATATCTGAAACATATAAAAGGCGACAAACAACTGATTTAAAGGGAGGAGGGGAATGGTGGTAAAAGATGGAATAAATGTTTCACAAAAGAAGACACAGAGATGGCAAATAAGCACATGAAAAATTTCAACATCATTAGTTATCAGCAAAATGTAAATTAGAAGTACAATGAGATTTCTCTGCATGGTCACTAAATGCTAAAATGAGAAGTACCCAATATATAAAGGACTAGTAAAGGGTGAAGAACAACTTGAACTCTCATACATTGCTGGTGGGAATGCAAAATGGTACAAATACTATAGAAACCATTTGGAAGTTTCTTATAAAGTTAAACATATGCTTATCATGCAATTTAGTGACTCATGTCTACATAGTTATCCAAGAGAAATGAAAATAAAAATGCATGTAAATACCTGAACTCAAATGTTTGTAGCAGTGTGATTCCTGATGGCCCAAACTGGGCTCCAGTGGGTAAATGGATAAAGAAACTGTGGTACATGCATATAGTGATGGAATACTACTCAGCAATAAAAGGGGAAAAACCCAGTGATAATGCAACATGATAGATCACAAAAGCATGAGACTGTATGAAATAAGACAGACATAAAAGACCACTTTCTATAATTCCATGTATATGAAATTCTACAAAAGACAAATCACAAGGTACAGAAAGCAGATCAATGTTTGGAAGTGGCTGGGGCTCAAGGGAGAAGGCTGATATTTGGCAAAACTAATACAATATTATAAAGTTTAAAAATAAAATAAAATTAAAAAAAAAAGAGCGAAGACAACTTTTTAATACGCATATTAAAAAGCAGAGGCATTACTTTGCCAAGAAAGGTTTTTCTAGTCAAAGCTATGGTTTTTCCAGTAGTCATGTATGGATGTGAGAGGTGGACCATAAAGAAAGCAGAGCGCCAAAGAACTGATGCTTCTGAACTGTGGTGCTGGAGAAGACTCTTGAGAGTTCCTTGGACTGCAAAGAAATCCAACCAGTCCATCCTAAAGGAAATCAGTCTGAATATTCATTGGAAGGACTGACTCAGAAGCTGAAACTCCAATATTTTGGCCACCTGATGCAAAGAACTGATTCACTGGAAAAGATCCTGATACTAGGAAAGATTGAAGGCGGGAGAAAGGGATGACAGAGGATGAAATGGTTGGATGGTATCACCAACTCAACGGACTGAGTTTGAATAAGCTCCGGAGTTGGTGATGGACAGGGAAGCCTGGTGTGCTTGCAATCCATGGGGTTGCAAATCGTTGGTCATGACTGATCAATTGAACTGAACTGAAGTAAGAGTGAATGGAAGTGATGGAATTATTTTTGAAGTGATGGAATTATCCATCACATCCATGGTACTAATTAAAACATGTTGTATTGTTCACTAAAAGCTGGTGAATTTTATTGTACATATATCACATCTAAATAAGGTGATTTTAAAATGGAAAACAGCTTTTTGGCCGGAACGGCCATGTTCCAGTGATTCGCCAAGATGACCAACACAAAGGGAAAGAGGCGGGGCACCCGCTACATGTTCTCCAGGACTTTCAGAAAACATGGAGTTGTTCCCTTGGCCACATACATGCGAATCTACAAGAAGGGTGATATTGTAGGTATCAAGGGAATGGTTACTGTTCAAAAAGGAATGCCCCACAAGTGTTACCATGGCAAAACTGGGAGAGTCTACAATGTCACCCAGCATGCTGTTGGCATCATTGTAAACAAACAAGTTAAGGGCAAGATTCTTGCCAAGAGAATTAATGTGCGTATCAAGCATATTAAGCACTCTAAGAGCCGAGATAGCTTCCTGAAACGTGTGAAGGAAAATGATCAGAAAAAGAAGGAAGCCAAAGAGAAAGGGACTTGGGTTAAGCTGAAGCGCCAGCCTGTTCCACCCAGAGAAGCACACTTTGTGAGGACCAATGGAAAGGAACCCGAACTGTTGGAGCCCATTCCCTATGAATTCATGGCCTGATGGGTGTAAAAATAAAGACCCGGATTGTGCAAATGAAAAAAAATAAATAAAATGGAAAACAAACAAGAGAGGATACACATACAACCAAACAAGAGTCTCTGGATGATTCAGGTCCTTTAGATTAAGAATTCCCACTACTAGTTTAGCTGCTGCTAAGTCACTTCAGTCTTGTCCGACTCTGTGCGACCCCATAGACGGCAGCCCACCAGGCTCCCCCGTCCCTGGGATTCCCTAGACAAGAACACTGGAATGGGTTGCATTTCCTTCCCCAGTGCATGAAAGTGAAGAGTGAAAGTGCAGTTGCTCAGTCGTGTCTGACCCTTTGCGACTCCATGGACTGCAGCCTACCAGCTTCCTCCGCCCACGGGATTTCCCAGCCAAGAGTACTGGAGTGGGTTGCCATCACCTTCTCCAACTAGTTTAGTTATATGTACCTAAAAAATGAAAATGATGCCAATTCATCTTTAAGGCCTTAAAACCAGGGGCTTAGCTTAGAGTCAGATGTATCTGGGTTTAAAAGCTGGCCTTACTCTCTTACTTGGCTGAGAAACTTAAGGTAAGCTTGTCTTCTCTGGTTAATATAATCTACCTTATAAAGTTGTAATGATGGTCACTTTAAATAATCTATAAATTATAAACATGTAAAGAGCTTCCAAGGCTTCCCTGGTGGCTCAGTGGTAAAGAATCTGCCTGCAATGAAGGCGAAATTGGTTAGCTCACCTGGGAAGATCCCCTGGAAGAGCAAATGGCAACCCTCTAGTATTCTTGCCTGGGAAATCCGATGGACAGAGGAGCATGGTGGGCTACAATCCACTGGGATCATAAGACAGTGGGGTATGACTTAGTGACTGAAACAACAAAGAGCTTCCAGAACTGCCTGACACATATATAAAGCACCTGATAAAAGTGAAAGCAAGCACAGCGTCCAGCACCCTGAGAGCTGGGGCTGTCCTCTAAACACACGCACATCCACACACAAATAAGCACATACTCATGCACACAAATGTGCGTGTGCACACACACTGTTATAGAGTACACACACGCACATACATGGTTCACAGAATGTGTATTGTTTTTACTTTTTTTTTTTGTTTTTACTTTTGAATATTTTATTTTCCTATAAAACTATTTACATAGGGTTAGAAACTGTGATTTAGTTTTGTAACTTCCAGAGCCTAGCAAAATCATGACACACACTTAGTGCCTGATAAATATATCAAAGAAAAATCCAAAAGCTTCCTTAAAATTGAGTGATGACAATGCTCATGTGATCAACAGCTCTCCCCAAACCACAATCTCTAATGCTAATGTTTATTAATTCAAGAATCATGTGAAAGAGGCATGAGACCAATCAGAAGAGAACCTTATTAATAATTAAAGACATTCTGACTAAATACCTGAAAAAAAAAACCAAGACTGCTATGATGATTGATTCATTAGTGACTTTCAAATTGTGTCATATGCAGGCAAGAGAATAACTGTGATGAGACACAGAACAGAGCCCCACCTTGTGCCTTCTCTTTATTTTTTAACAAAATAAGAAAGTAAGGTTATTTTAAAAAATTAAGTGCCTTATCAGTACCTTTAGGGAAGTATATTGATTTTACCAAGCCATCCCAAAACTGAAAATTTGTTTCCTCAGGGGTTTTATTATGAAATATTTCAGTAATGACAAAAGTATAGAGAACATATAATGAATACACATGTGATTATCAAGATTAAGAAAGCAAACATCATAGATACAACTCTGTACACCTAATTCGAATCTGATATGCCCTCTTCCTCCTTTTATAGTTAACCACTATCCTGATTTTGCTATCATTGCCAGGCATATTTTAATGTATATGTTATGTACATATATGTGTGTAGATGCATGTATTAATATATGTATATGAATACAGTATCTACAAACCATATATATTCTTTACAGAATGTTTAAAGTATTTTCTTTAAATGACATTATAATCCATGTCCTCTTCAGTAGCTTCTTTTATTCAATACTATATCATACAGTGGAAGTGAGAAATAGATTTAAGGGACTAGATCTGATAGACAGAGTGCCTGATGAACTATAGAAGGAGGTTCGTGACACTGTACAGGAGACAGGGATCAAGACCATCTCCATGGAAAAGAAATGCAAAAAAGCAAAATGGCTGTCTGGGGAGGCCTTACAAATAGCTGTGAAAAGAAGAGAAGCGAAAAGCAAAGGAGAAAAGGAAAGATATAAACATCTGAATGCAGAGTCACAAAGAATAGCAAGAAGAGATAAGAAAGCCTTCTTCACGGATCAATGCAAAGAAATAAGAGGAAAACAACAGAATGGGAAAGACTAGGGATCTCTTCAAGAAAATCAGAGATACCAAAGAAACATTTCATGCAAAGATGAGCTCAATAAAGGACAGAAATGGTATGGACCTAACAGAAGCAGAAGATATTAAGAAGAGATGGCAAGAATACACAGAAGAACTATACAAAAAAGATCTTCACGACCCAGATAATCACGATGGTGTGATCACTGACCTAGAGCCAGACATCCTGGAATGTGAAGTCAAGTGGGCCTTAGAAAGCATCACTACGAACAAAGCTAGTGGAGGTGATGGAATTCCAGTTGAGCTATTCCAAATCCTGAAAGATGATGCTGTGAAAGTGCTGCACTCAATATGCCAGCAAATTTGGAAAACTCAGCAGTGGCCACAGGACTGGAAAAGGGCAGTTTTCATTCCAATCCCAAAGAAAGGCAATGCCAAAGAATGCTCAAACTACTGCACAATTGCACTCATCTCGCGCGCTAGTAGAGTAATGCTCAAAATTCTCCAAGCCAGGCTTCAGCAATATGTGAACCGTGAACGTCCTGATGTTCAAGCTGGTTTTAGAAAAGGCAGAGGAACCAGAGATCAAATTGCCAACATCCGCTGGATCATAGAAAGAGCATGAGAGTTCCAGAAAAACATCTATTTCAGCTTTACTGACTATGCAAAAGCCTTTGACTGTGTGGATCACAATAAACTGTGGAAAATTCTGAAAGAGATGGGAATACCCGACCACCTGATCTGCCTCTTGAGAAATTTGTATGCAGGTCAGGAAGCAACACTTAGAACTGGACATGGAACAACAGACTGGATCCAAATAGGAAAAGGAGTACGTCAAGGCTGGATATTGACACCCTGTTTATTTAACTTATATGCAGAGCACATCATGAGAAACGCTGGACTGGAAGAAACACAAGCTGGAATCAAGATTGCCAGGAGAAATATCAATAACCTCAGATATGCAGATGACACCACCCTTACAGCAGAAAGTGAAGAGGAACTCAAAAGCCTCTTGATGAAAGTGAAAGTGGAGAGTAAAAGAGTTGGCTTAAAGCTCAACATTCAGAAAACAAAGATCATGGCTTCCAGTCCCACCACTTCATGGGAAATAGATGGGGAAACAGTGGAAACAGTGTCAGACTTTATTTTGGGGGGCTCCAAAATCACTGCAGATGGTGACTGCAGCCATGAAATTAAAAGACGCTTACTCCTTGGAAGGAAAGTTATGACCAACCTAGATATAGCATATTCAAAAGCAGAGACATTACTTTGCCAACAAAGGTTCGTCTAGTCAAGGCTATGGTTTTTCCTGTGGTCATGTACGGATGTGAGAGTTGGACTGTGAAGAAGGCTGAGAGCCAAAGAATTGATGCTTTTGAACTGTGGTGTTGGAGAAGACTCTTGAGAGTCCCTTGGACTGCAAGGAGATCCAACCAGTCCATCATAAAGGAGATCAGCCCTGGGATTTCTTTGGAAGGAATGATGCTAAAGCTGAAACTCCAGTACTTTGGCCACCTCATGCGAAGAGTTGACTCACTGGAAAAGACTCTGATGCTGGGAGGGATTGGGGGCAGGAGGAGAAGGGGACAACAGAGGATGAGATGGCTGGATGGCATCACTGACTCAATGGACGTGAGTCTCAGCAAACTCTGGGAGTTGGTGATGGACAGGAGGCCTGGCGTGCTGCGATTCATGGGGTCACAAAGAGTCGGACATGACTGAGCGACTGATGATCTGATGACATTTTAATGATTAATCTATGGTGATAAACATAGCTCAAGTGGATTTAACTGTATAACTATGTAGTTATTTATGTATAGAGTTATTTATCTATTCTACTGTGGATAAACATTTAGATGATTTCAACATTTTCCACTACAATGTGATAATAAAGATTCACGCGTCTTCTCAAAACAAAAAAGAGAAAGAAATAGAACAGAGTAAAGACTGGGTCCTTCAGCTCAAAATGCAAAATAAATCATCCTGCAATTATCAAGAGAATGATACAAAAGGAGTCTATATTAATATATATTACTGTGGGTTAATAGTTTTTATTTAGCCTAGGATATATGAATTCTCTTCAATTCAGTTTTATGTATGTATTTTTGGCCACACTGTGCAGATTGCAGGATCTTAGTTCCCCAACCAAGGATTGAACCTAGGACCCCACAGTGAAAGCGCCAAGTCCAACCTCTGGACTGCCAGGGAATTCCCTTGAATTAAAATTAAAACTCAGTTTTAATTTTAACAAACACATAGAATATAAAATAGCAACACAAAGAGAAAACTACAGGCATGTTGGGAGTTAAGAAATCTTTGAAATAAAACTGTTTCATGAATAGCTCAAACAACAACAGATTGTTGTTATCTGCTTCAATTGTGAAACTGCAGCATGACAAAAACTTATTGCACCCCTAGAGTCATTTAGAGGAAAAATAATTGGATTTCACCAAAATTAAAAATTTTCTGCTTATAAAATGTGTCATTAAGAGAAGAAACAGGCCAGTAGTACATGTATCTGAAAAGGAACTATATTCAGAATATATATAAAAATGTAAAGACATGACCTAATAAAATGGGCAAAAATTTGAGCAGACACATTAGATAAGTAAATGAAAAGGCAGTTACCAGGACAATGCCAATTAAAACCACAATGAGCAAGTTAGTCAGAGCCTCTACTAAAAAGAATGAGTTTTTGGTGATGAGGGGAGAGCTACTACCTGGAACACTCTGTAGAGAATAATTCAATCAAGTGGAGATCTGGAAAATCAGAATGATAATTTTAAAGCACTGAAGAAGATGACCCAAAGCAGCACTAAGTAGTTTCTGAAAGGTTCAGGAACTTAAAAACAAAAAGGAGGAAGAGGACTTAAAGCACTAAAACAATAATTAAAATAAACTCCACATTGACAAAACTTTTCAAAAATGATGACTAGACATGTTATTGAGCTACATTTGAAGTTCAGCTACAATAAATTATTCTGAAAAAGTTGTAAATTCTATTCTTGAATTCTATCTCCACTCTAATTGTATTTCCAAAAGAGATTTCTGTGTTTTTAAAATGTCAGATGAAATCACTCTGGAATTTTATGAAACACGAATGGAAGCTCTGAAATAGGCTATGAATGATAGATTGCGGCTTAAGACAAACAGGAAGGTTAGAAAATTATATGAAGAATGACAGAAGTACAAAAAGCTTCAGCACATTCTATGCCAGTTGTGTCAGTCGTAACAGACTGACCGACGATAAAGATACCTTGAAAATGGATACACAGTTATGAGAGGGATAATTTAGAAATTCAAATGTACATAGAATAGGAAAACATAAAACACTTCTCTGAAAAAACTCTGTAACTGGTTAGTTCTCATCCATCTGCCTTCCCTCTAACTGTTTGATCATGGAAGTCATCAGGTAAGTAAGGGGTAAAATGCCCTTCAGAGAAGGTGACTTTGAAAATTCACATACTGCATTTTTGAAGCCTTCAAGAATGATAATAAATCGAGGAGTTCTATGTGAATCACGTGCTTAAAATATTTGGTCTTAGGAAATATGCTGAAGAACTTGGGAATAAATCCATTTGACTTGCCAGAAGCCAACCTGTACAAAAATGATCCAAAAATTCTAACAATGATGGATTTAGTACGTTCCTATCAGAATAATGACATTGTTAAATTTGAAAAGATTCTGAAAACAAATCACAGTAACATTTTGGACAATTCTTTCCTAAGAGAACACAGAAAAGAGCTTTTGTAAACCATCTAAACTCAAGTGCTTATAAAATTAAGATTTATACCATGATACACAGTCCTTTTATTTCTAAGCAGTTAAACACAGACATAGCTGATACAGGGCACTTGTTAGCATAAAGTATACTGGATGACAATATTCACAGCCAAATTACATCAGCCAAGTACATCTTTTCAGCAGACTGTACTTAGTAAAGCTTTTACAAATGTGAAAGTTTTTAACTAGTCAAAGCTACAGTTTTTTCAGTAGTCATGTACGGATATGAGAGTTGGACTATAAAGAAAGCTGAGAACTGAAGAATTGATGCTTTTTGAACTGTGGTGTTGGAGAAGACTCTTGAGGGTCCCTTGGACTGTGAGGAGATCAAACCAGTAATCTTAATGGAAATCAGTCCTGAATATTCATTGGAAGGACTGATACTGAAGCTTCAATACTTTGGCCACCTGATAGGAAGAACTGACTCACTGGAAAAGACCCTGATGCTGGGAAAGACTGAAGGTAGGAGGAGAAGGGGACAACACAGGATGAGATGATTGGATGGTATCACCGACTTGATGGACATGAGTTTGAGCAAGCTTTGGGAGTTGGTGATGGACAGGGAAGCCTGGCGTGGTGCAGTCCATGGAGTCAGAAACAGTTGGATATGACTGAGTGACTGAGCTTACAAATGTACTTAAGGCAATCATGAAGAACAATTAAACCTTATAGGAACAAGAAATGGCAAAAGTATTGTAAGGTGATATGTCCTGAAAGTTACTGAAGTCATGGCAGATGTAGTTCTTTTAATCAACTGGCTCTATGCTTTGGCTGCTTCATTTATTGTAAGAAAACAACAGTTTTACTGTCCAGAAGAAAACAAAACTGCCATACGATTGTGCATTAGTAACATTCTGCCAACTTTTTCTGTTAAGAGCCAGATGGCAAATATTTACTCAACTCTCCCTCTGCACAGTAGAAGTAACCACAGACAAAATGTAAATGAATAAGCATTTCTTCATTCTAGTGAAACTTTATTTTCAAAACAAGAAGCATGCTGGATTTGCGAAGTTTGCCAAGTCCTCTAAATATACAACATGATAACTTGTCACCAGCAACATGACCAGAGAGAAGATCTTTGGAATGATTTAGAATACACTGACATGTTACTGTTGATTAACTTTATATGTTTTACTTGCAGAAATTTTACAACAAGATACTACAACTTGAAATGTATATGCCTCTGAACACTTTTTCCCCATGTAATAATGAATGTTAAAAATATTTGCTGTATTTTACAAAAGTCAACTCTCCAAAGTGTATAGTTCTATAGCAGCAATGCAATAAAGATTTAAATGAAACCCTACAATTATAGTGGCATATTGTCCCTTATATTTCAAGCAGTAACACAAACAGTATACAAAACTCAGAAATTCTAAACATACACGTTAAAACATATTATACTGGCTAAAATAAAAAGACAATACCAAATGTTGGTGAGGATATGAGACAACTGGAACTCTTAATTGTTGCTAGTGGAGATATAAAATGATACAACCACTTCAGTGACTTACAAGGCAGTTTCCTGTAAAGTTAAATAGGCATTTACAAAGACCCAGCAATTTTATTCCAAATTTCATTTTGTTTCACACAGGATAAACAAAACCTTGTATCCAAGAGGAAAAAACATACACAAAAATGTTTATAATAATATTATTTGCAATGGCCCAAAACTAGAAACCTCAAATGTCCATTAACAGGGGAAAAAAAAAGACAAACATATTACCATTCATATAATGGAATGTGTACATACATTGCTGGAAATAATTTTACTAAAATACTATAAAATAATAGCACTTTAAAAATGTATTCACTAAACAAATACAGAGAATTAACACTTCACACTAAAATCTGACTATTTCCTGTTCCCATACTCTTATAAAATGGGACTAGTCACTGTTCCCTAAACATAACCCCAAATTAATGATACAGCTTTAAGTGTTAGCTACTTGGTTGTGTCTGATTCTTTGCGATCCCATGGACTGTAGCCCGCCAGGCTCCTCTGTCCATGGAATTCTTCAGGCAAGAATACCAGAGTGGGCTGCCATTCCCTTCTCCAGGGGATCTTCCCGACCCAGATCGAACCCAGGTCTCCTGCATTGCAGGCGGATTCTTTGCTGTGTAAGCCACCAGGGAAGTTCAATGTTACACCTTACTGCATTTTAAAAAGACAAATCTAACCTTTAATTTTCTTAGTATAATAACAAGCCCTTTTTGTTTTCTTATTTTAGTAAAACATTTCTGCTTCCTTACAATTATAATACTGGGGAAAAAAAGAGATAATTTCATAACTCAAATAACTGTAGCTTATGTTTGGTGAGCATATGCCTAGCTTTTATAAAATTATTTTTAAAATTGAGTTTATATTGTTTTGAAAATTAACTTTCACTAACTGTAAAATGTCCTGAGCCTCTTTTTCTGTTATTTGACAGTTATCCTATCCTAGCATTTTTAGTGGACAGTAACATGGCCATACCAAAATGTACTAGGCTGAATCTCAGACTCCGGTATATTCAGGCTGTTCTACTACTTTTGCTATAAACAAGGCTGTGAAGCAGAGTTGTGATTCTGAAGGGGAAGAGATGATTTGTGCAATCAATCTTTTCCCTAAAAGATCCAGCATAACTCTTATGTTTTGGGATTTGAGTTGCAGTGCCAATCTGTCCTCCAGAAAAGTTGTACACTCCAATTCACACACGACATTGGTATCACCTTTACATAACTGCCCTCCTGTTTTGGAACTGTCACTTATATACTTGTCTCAGCTTCCTTCTGGTCTGTATATAAGAACTGTCTCTAAAGTTGCAGAGAATGGCATATAAAATTTACAGACTCCATCCCATTCTAACTCCAATGCATTTTTTGCTGAACCCACGTTGACAAATATAGAGGGGAAAGAAAGGCACTATCATGCAAACATTCCCTCATTCTGTCAGTTGAGAAGCTTCCCAAGTGACTCAGTGGTCTTGCCAATGCAGGCGCCACAGAAGACATGGCTTTGATCCCTGAGTCAGGAAGATCCCCTGGAAGAGGCAACCTGGAAATGGCAACCCACTCCAGGATTCTTGCCCGGGAAATCCCATGGACAGAGGAGCCTGGCGGGCCACAGTGCATGGGATCACAGAGCCAGACACGACTGAGTACATTGTCAGTCAGCAAGCAACGAACACATCTGGTGCCAGAATCTTGGTTTCCAATACCATTTACCAATAGAAGGCACTAGGCTCCTTTTGGAAACGGTTGATTCCAGGACTGGGGCAGGAGATACACAAGATAATCCCAGAACATCGAGAATTGGCAGAGGATAAGGAAGCACTTCCCCCCAACTCACACCACAAAGAAAACCACCCATAACCATGGGAATATGTCAAAGTGAAGTATGTGCCAAACATAGTTTCTAGTAGCCACAGCCGGAACAATTTGAGCAATAAAATTAATGTAGTAATACTAGATTATAAGCTAAAGTATAAAAGAAATATCCATGGATCTATGCTTATATAAATAAATGAACAAATAAGTAAATAAATGGGGGCAGAGGGGAAGAGGCAAATCTTCCAGAGAGAGCTCCAAATAATTTCTGTAACCATCGTGCCCTCATGGAGGGAGCCCACTCCTCTGCTGGTTGTGCCCAGAGTCTTCCTTCAGAAGCGTACAGGATGGTAACAGGGCGAAAAAGTCACAACACTGAAGAACTCTGACAGACACAGCCTCAGTCAGATGCTCACGGTGCACACCAACAGGGACGAGTCATGCTGACAGCACAGCACGTACCCTCGATCTGAGGTAATGAAAACGGGGGTTGGCTACGTATTCTTCTTCCCCCAAACTCAAAAACTTAGGAGAAAAACACCAGACAAATTCCAAACGAGGGATATTCTATAAATACCTGACCAGCATTCCTTATAGCCATCAAAGTCATCAAAAACAAGGAAAGTCTAAGAAACTGCTACAGACAAGAGAAGTCTAAGGAGAGAGGAGGACTAAACAAAATGTAGTATCCTAGATGGGCTATGGAAGAGAAAACGGACATTAAGAATAAATGATGGAACTCTAAAGCATGGACTCTGCTTAACAGTAATGTATCAACGCTGGCTCACTAATTGAAACAAACGTATCATGTTAAGATTTGCACTTACTTGGGCACTCAATAAAATGCTGCACTGAATCTGTGGAATAAAACTGTTGAAATGAATGCTGTGGGTACAAGCTCAATAGTAATAAAAAAAAAAAAGAGTCTCTGTTCACGTAATTAATTTTTAGGTGATTTCTTTCTTGTCCCCAATTCCTAAGCTCTTTTTAGTGTATATGAGAAAGCACCAGCGAGGCTTTGTTACTTTCTTAAAGTGTAAGGCTTGTCTAAAATAATTCGTGCAGACAAAAATCTAAGGAAATAACATTTGTGCTGTTTTTTGGTCCCATCTTGGTTTTGAAAGTCGTCCATTAGTTCAAATCACAGTGGTACCAAGTTCTGTAATTTTTCTGGATGACTATTTTTATACCTTACTGTGAGAATTGGCTCAATGAGTAACTTCTCAGGATTAACAAGGTACTGGGAACTGACGGAAACTCTTTGAATACACACCCTTTGTAAACTCAAGTTGAAAAATAGAAAGCTAAGAATGGCAGGAAGAAAAAGAAAGTACCCAAACAAAGAAAATGCAGTGGAAGGCTGCCATGAGAAATAACCAGCATAGAGAAGATTATTATTTCCAAAGTAACTTGTTGCTTAAAGAAAAAGTTAGATCTTCTTAAGATTATTTGGAATGCAATAAATGCTTTGTTAAAAGCCATCATGTAATACTTAAGAAAACAAAACAAGTCCACTCAAATCCACCATGCTATATCTTATCTTCACAATATATTTCACAGAAACAAAATAATTTTTTGGCTACATTTTGCTCTTTAAAAATCAGCTACAGATTGTCAGAAGTGATTTTAAAGACTTAGTTTTTTAAATTCCTTAGGATAAAAACTCAAAAGAAGGAAAATGAAATTTAAGAAGTACTATGCCTAAAAATGAATAAATAAGGACCAAAAACCTTCTTGAGGTAAAATCATTTTCTTAATGTTCTATTTCCCAAATCTCTTTCTTATTTACATTTTCTTACTTCTCTGAATTATAAATATTCTAAGACGGTAGACCTCAATACCTCAGTAATACGAGGTACAGTGTATTTGTAAAAAACAAATGGTGTGTGTGAGCATGTTTAGCTGTGTCCCACTCTGTGTGTCCCCATGGACTGTAGCCCACCAGGTTCCCCTGTCCATGGAATTTTCCAGGAAAGAATACTGGAGCGGGTTGCCATTTCCTACTCCAGGCGATCTTTCTGACCCAGGAATTGAACCCGTGTCTCCTGTGTCTCTTGCATTGGTAGGTAGATTCCTTTATCACTGCACCACCTGGGAAACCCATAAAACATATTAAAGCCCCTCAATTCCATTTATAGTTTAATCAACAAGAATTCTAGAAATAAATATCTGTTTGATGGGCTCACTTAACACTGACAGTGTACATTTTTATCTTAAATTCAGATTTCAAGAACATAAAAATGTATATCTGTGCAAACATAATTTTACTTGTCCCTATGTAACTAGCACCATTTATCTTCAAATTAGTTTTCTTTCAACTTGCAATGCTGTTATTCCACACCAGTGCAGTAAGCAGGAACTTCAGTGTAAACCAGATTTGTGGGTAGACACTGCTTTGTGTATTTATCCTGGTGATTTACTCTCAGATACAAAACTCATAATTCTAGTAAAATATTCATTGGATAACATTTAAGAAAACACTTTAAAAGCTCAACCAAAGAAGGTAAGAAATTAATCTTTAACATATTTAAATAACTGAAATACTGTATAGGTATTCAGTAATTGGGGCTTCCCGGGTGGCTCAGTGGTTAAGAATCCACCTGCCAGTGCAGGAGATACAGAAGATACGGGTTTGATCTTTGGGTCAGGAAGATCCTCTCAAGAATGAAAAGGCAACCCACTTCAGTATTCTTGCCTGAAACATTTCATGGACAGAGGAGCCTGGTGGGCTATAGTCCATGGGCTTGCAAAAAGTTGGACATGACTGAGAGCCTAACACATTCAGTAATTAATGTTTCAAAATTTCCACTCCAAACACATCATACACATAACAAAGTGTAACTAGATTTCCGCAAACATGGAAGTAACTGAAGGCATTTCATAATCTGGCCACAACTATGTGAAGACTGGAGTTGGACCTCTGACAAATACCAAAGACAGATTTTAGGTGCTATAACGAGGTCACACCAGGTAACAGAACACAATGTCATAGAATACTGACTCTGGGTCAAGCAGTTTTATCGCTAAAAACTGCCTCTCTTACTTGCTAACTGTGTGACCTCGGACAAGTCACTTAACTAGTGTGAGCCTTAATATCACTATCTGTAAAATTTATGCAATGCTCACTGTCTTACAAAGTTTATGAGAAGGAAATTAAATACTGCATGGGAAGCAGGTAGCATTAAGCCTTGTCCATCAGTAACAGCTTTTTCCCATCAGACTTGAGATTTATGATGCTGGCGTATTTCCAACCTTGGGAGAGAAGCCAAAAGCAAAATGTGTATTTGGCAAATTTTCCCATATTTGAAACTCAGTGAACTGTGAGGGATCTGCAATTTTAGATAGCATCCAATTCAGAAATCCAATATATATTATCGACATCATAATTTATTTTAACCAAATAAAATTATAAAGAAGATAATAATAAAGGTAGCAGAAAAGCTGACGCAAAATATAAATAGTGCAATAACTTTTTCAAACCTATGATCCAGGCTAAGCAGAACACTCTAGAACTCAGTATAAAACACCTTTGCTGATTATCTTTCAAAAACATCATTTCTCAGAGGAAAAATCCATTTGGGTTTCTCTACTGACTCATTTAGTAAAGACTTCATTTACTTCAAGACAATCAACTAACTCTACCCACACCTAGTGCTACTGATTCTTCTTTCCTCTTGCTTCCCTTCCAGTAAGAAAACGACTTCCCCCAAACATAACACAGCAAAAAGACAACTATATTCTATAATTAATGAACGTGCCAAACAATCTTTTATTGCAGAAAGCAGACTCGAAAAGCAGCCTCCAGAAATGTTTGCCAACTAGGTGCCTCTAACTTTAAAACACTTTAGCATGGTTACCAGCCAAACAGTTACATACTCATTATGTTGGATCTATATACACAGTGTAATAGAAAATTAAATGGCTTCTTCAAAAAACATGACTTTTTAATAAAATAAGGTATGGTTATCATTGTTTCAATCCAAATATGGCATCATAGTGCCATTCTAAAAATAAATCTAAGTCCCATGTGAGATTCAGCCTTTTAGCTGTGTTCATTTCCTTTTAGGGCTCAAGTTTCCCACAGGAAAATTATTCAGTGCTTGGCAAAACTGTCCCAAATCATGTATAGATAAGGCACAACTGCTAACTGCACCATCAATCTTTTCCTGCTTTGTTATTGTTGATTCTCCTTCACAGTACCCCATCATGGAAAGACCCAAGACGCAGAAAATGCTCAAGAACTTTCATCTGACAAAAGTGAAGACAGTAAGTGTCACTATGAGTAAAAGGTGTCAAGGTAGTAATTTATGAGTCAGCTAAATTAGAAGACAAAATTATTTTATATAAAGTCACATTTCAAATATGTTTCTGATAATTGTGATGAATACCAAATATTTCAACTGTATTATTATTACTGAGCAAAAGTACACATCAAATGCCCTTTTAATACTTCTTAAAACAGATTGTATTATTTGACTGATATCATTCATCTAAAGATTTTATAAACTGTTACATGCTAAAAATAAAATCTTTTCAAAATCACTCTCAATATAGAAGAAAATTCATGTTTAAGATTTTAATTTTCCAAAGTAAAGAGTTAATTTTAAGAAACAATCCTGCTTAGTCGCTTAGCTGTGTCTAAGTCTTTGTGACCCCATGGATTATAGCCTGCCAGGCTCTTCGGTCCATGGGGATCCTCGAGGCCAGCATACTGGAATGGGTTGCCATCCCCTCCTCCAGGGGATCTTTCCAACCCAGGGATTGAACCCAGGTCTCCCACATTGCAGGCGGACTCTTTACTGTCTGAACCATTAGGCTACCTAAGAAACAACTAACAAGAAATAATTAAAGATTTAAAAGTTATCTTATTATATTATTAATGTATAAAGCTATAATCAGTTAGATCTTTGTCTACTAACCTAAAAACTTAACAGCACAGAGAAATATAGTCAATCAAGCTCTATTAGTATCTATGTAGTAATGGCTTATTACGTAGGTAGTAAGAGCCCTCCTGGAATTAAATTTTTTATGTTTTCCTATTTAAAATTCCTGGGAAACAGCAACTTTAAAACAATAAGCAATGATATTCAATTTTATTTAAGCAAAAACTTCACCCTCCAATCTCACTAGCAGTACAAATAATATAAATACAAATGAAAGCTTTCTAAAGTCATATGTTTCATATATTTTTATTTCCCCTAACGAAGTGACTGCTACTGATAAAGAAAACTTGTTAACTAATTAAGATTTTTCAAATCTTAATTTGTTTGGTTGAAAGCACCAATGAAAAGACTTTTTATTTTATTTAATCCACATCAAAATCTGAACACTTTTCCAAAGCTGCTGGAAATGCCCAATTTCTAAGCACTTGACCGATGCTGAACAATCCTTTGGACTTATTTTTTGTCATGTTTGAGCCAGGGAAGTCTGAGACCTGGACTTTAGTCCCAGTTCTGCAACTAACTTAACTGTATTACTGCTCTGGGTCTCCCGTTCCCCATTTGAGAAAGGAAGAATCTAGATTATGAACTCTAAGGGATCCTGTAGCTCTGTCACTTTAGGATTCTATATTGATGTTATTCACCTACTCAAAAACCTTAAGTCCATCTCCAATTCCTAAGCAAATCACATCCCTTGGCCTTTAATTCCAGATCAGGTAGCCCCAAATTTATCTTTCTGACCTTATTCCATTATATCTCAAATTGAAACCATACTGCCCTATTCACAAGGAAGCTAACAGCAGCTGCTAACATATACTGAATGCTTACTTCAGATCAAGCACTATGCTGAGCTTTACATGCATTAGCTCAGTAACCTTTACAATATTTGTATAAGACGTACTATTCACAACAGAAACTAAGAGGGATTATGAATCTTGTCCAAGGTCTCACAGTAACTGCCTGCCTCTCAAGCACATACTTTTAATTACTACATATTACACCACCGATATGCAGATGACACCACCCTTATGGCAGAAAGTGAAGAGGAATTAAAAAGCCTCTTGATGAAAGTGAAAGAGGACAGTGAAAAAGTTGGCTTAAAGCTCAACATTCAGAAAACAAAGATCATGGCATCTGGTCCCATCACTTCATGGGAAATAGATGTGGAAACTGTCGGACTTTATTTTTCTGGGCTCCAAAATCACTGCAGATGGTGACCGCAGCCATGAAATTAAAAGACGCTTACTCCTTGGAAGGAAAGTTATATCCCACCTAGATAGCATATTGAAAAGCAGAGACATTACTTTGCCAACAAAGGTCCATCTAGTCAAGGCTATGGTTTTCCTGTGGTCATGTATGGATGTGAGAGTTGGACTGTGAAGAAAGCTGAGCGACGAAAAATTGATGCTTTTGAACTGTGGTGTTGGAGAATACTCCTGAGAGTCCCTTGGACTGCAAGGAGATCCAACCAGTCCATTCTGAAGGAGATCAGCCCTGGGTGTTCTTTGGAGGGAATGACGCTAAAGCTGAAGCTCCAGTACTTTGGCTACCTCATGTGAAGAGCTGACTCATTAGAAAAGAATCTGATGCTGGGAGGGATTGGAGACAGGAGAAGGGGATGACAGAGGATGAGATGGCTGGATGGCATCACCGACTTGATGGACGTGAGTTTGAGTGAACTCCAGGAGTTGGTGATGGACAAGGAGGCCTAGCGTTCTGCGATTCATGGGGTCGCAAAGAGACGGACACGACTGAGCGACTGAACTGAACTGACATGGTCTCTATTAAGTATATAAATGCTCCTTGGAAGAAGAATGACAAACCTAGACAGTGTATTAAAAAGCAGAGACATCACTTTGCTAACAAATGCTCTAATATTCAAAGCTATGGTTTTTCCATAGCTTCTCCAGTCATGTATGGATGTGACAGTTGGACCATAAAGAAGGCTGAGCGCCAAAGAATTGATGCTTTTGAATTGTGCTGCTGAAGAAGACTCTTGAGAGTTCCTTGGACAGCAAGGAGATCAAACCACTCATTCCTAAAGGAAATCAACCCTGAATATTCATTGGAAGAGTTGGTGCTGAAACTCCCATTACTTTGGCCACCTGATGCGAAGAGCTGACTCATTGGAAAAGACCCTGATGTTGGGAAAGATTGAAGGCAGGAGGAGAAGGGGGTGACAGAGGATGAGATGGTGGGATGGCATCACTGACTCAAAGGACATGAGTTTGAGCAAACTCTGAGAGACAGTGAAGGACAGGGAAGCGGTTCATGGGGTCACAAAGAGTTGGACATGACTTAGTAACTGAACAACAACATTTAGGCCTTTGGAGCTTAAAATACTTGTCATAGTTTTATTTTTTCCTAATAAAACTCGTTTTTAAAGTTCAGTTAAAATGATACCTCTTTACCACTTCAGTCCCTAAACTATTTCTTTTCAATCTCTAAACTAGTAAAGCTCTTACTGTAATCCCCAGTGACTTGTTCCTTGATAAAGTACATCTAAATATATGTATCAATGTTGGAAAACTTTAGGACTAATTATCCTGTGGAACATATTATAAAAGCAGAATGGGGAGCACATGTATGCCTGTGGCGGATTCATTTCGATGTTTGGCAAAACTAATACAATATTGTAAAGTTTAAAAATAAAATAAAATAAAACTAAAAAAAAAAAAAAAGCAGAACAAAATACACAAAACGGCAATAATATAAGGGAGTAAACCATCAAGGCAGGACTTTAGGGGGTTATAATCCCCGAGAGAAAGAGGCTCACCAAGCTCCTCCACAGTCACCCAGGGTCTTTCCTCTGAGGGTATGAGCTCATTTCCAGCAGGCCCTGTTAAGTTACTGGGAGACTGACTCTTTGCAACAAGAAAATAACAGTGGCAATCTTTCATTGAGTTTCTATGGTACCATCATGCACAATTCTATATCTATATACTTAAGATGTGACAGCATCATTTTTTCACAATAATGCTAACAAGGGGATCAGATCAGATCAGTCACTCAGTCGTGTCTGACTCTTCGAGACACCATGAATCGCAGCATGCCAGGCCTCCCTGTCCATCACCAACTTCCAGAGTTCACTGAGACTCACGTCCATCGAGTCAGTGATGCCATCCAGCCATCTCATCCTCTGTCATCCCCTTCTCCTCTTGCCCCCAAACCCTCCCAGCATCAGAGTCTTTTCCAATTAGTCAACTCTTCGCATGAGATGGCCAAAGTACTGGAGTTTCAGCTTTAGCATCATTCCTTCCAAAGATATGCCAGGGCTGATCTCCTTCAGAATGGACTCGTTGGATCTCCTTGCAGTCCAAGGGACTCCATTTTACAGAGTAGAGAACCAAGAGCCAGAGATTCCAAAATCCAGGCTCTTTTCACTACCTATCTCAGAAAAAGTGATCCAAACACTTTATTTATAAAATAAATGCAGTAACAATGTGAAGAGTTTTACATCAATGCAACATGCATCTGATCTTGAACTGACTCCTATATTAGAGTCTTCTTCACTTAAAGGTAAGTATCCTTCTGAAGTTCTGACAGATTATATTACCTAACACACTGAGAACTAGGATTTAAATTCTGTCTTATTTCCAGTGCTCTGTAGGCTAAGGCTACACATATATCTGTAATATAATGACCACTAACTATACATGACATTAACATAATCTAAGTAGGAATGTTTTTAATTCCTACAAATACCATGTCACAAGGGAGAATGTTTTAAAATGAAAATGCCTTTTAAGTAAAATTCTGCTCCTCAGGGACCAATGAAGACGGAGATACACAAATGGATTTTTTTTTTTGGTCTAGCTATAAATAAACTGCTTTGGCAGTGGGGGTTTCCCCAGTCTTACCGGAAGAATTTTCAGAAATATATCATGCTATTTAATGTTGTAACTTTTGCTTTCTCCCCAAAGTAATGTCTCACTAATTCAATAAATATTTACTGAAAGCTAAGAGACACAAATTAAAGTTTTACTTTGAAAAGACTCTTTCGTATTTTGATCAAAGCCAATATGATTTTTTTTTCTAACAAGCCAATAAAACTTTTATCAAGTGACTACACTCATGATAATTTAACATCATGTGCTTTTTACTTCCCTAAAGGCTTTCTCATGTCATATATTGTTTGATAACTGTAGATCACTTTTGTCTATTGATTCTTTGGGTTCCTTTAATCCTGTCCAGCTAAATTTTTTTATCCCAATCTCTTTCAAGGGGTATGGAGAGAGAAGACTACAGAAATTGTACTCTACCCAGAGTACCCATTCCATATGCTGCCTTCTGAGAAAATCTATCTAACACGCATTTTCTTACCTTGTACTCTCATAATGCCAGGTCTTACATTACAGATACTTGTATACCAGTACACATATACTCATTACATATACACACACATTTTTTTCCATATATTCCTTCCCATGATGTCAAAGTAGAAGCTTTTTAATATCTGCTATCTTCTCTTGGTAGAAAAAAATAATAATTAATTTAGAAAGATTCAAACATACTTATGTTTGAGGCATAGTAACAGATTAGAAATCAAAAAGGTCTTAGAGCCTCAAAATTCAATTTTCACAATCGTCAAAGAGGGATAACATCCTTCTTGCCTGTCTTCTAGGAGGAAGAAATCAGATGATAACTAGGAACTGCTCAGTTCAGGACCATAGGTAATACAGTGCTATCAAACCCTCATTTTCTACTTTAGTGATATGTTCTAAACCTACACTTCCTGATTCCATTCTGTTAAAATTTACCTACTGCTCCCTAAATGTGGTCTATGCTTTTCATAAAAAATAATATACAAACATACTTGTAAAGGTCAAAGAGCACAAAGCCTACAAAGAAAAAGAACAGACCTCTCATACTTCACATACTTTTAGCTGTTTTTTATTTCTGAAGAAAATGCGTAATTGCAACTCTTTGGCTTTTTTGAAAAACAGAGTTTCTAGTATGGGAGGTGATACTATGGCTCTGTTACAGTCTCATCCCAACCTACCCTCCAACATACTTCCCTATCCTCATCATGACACTCAACATAACTGCTACAATTTTTGGCTAAATCAATATTATTCATAACTGAATCACAGAGTATATATCATGATCAAATTTCCTTCTTTACCTTTCTACCTTTTCTAAAGTTACTAATTATGAGATTTTTTCTTTCCTTCAGTGTTCTATGTATCTGTATTTGTAAGGCAGGTAAATATTTTGAGACCCCAAATATCTCAAAATGGGTTTTACCCTACACTTGAATGAAAGTTTGGGCATAAAATTCTAGGTTAAAAATCACTTCTTAAAATTTTGAACTCATTGCCAATTATTTTCTTGCTTCAATGTAGTAGGAAGTCCAATGCTATTCAGATCTCTGTACTCAGGATGTTTCTACAGCCCCATCCCTACTCAAGACCAAGATCCCTTTAGGGTTTTCTTTATCCTCAGTTTTCTGAAATTTTATGATTTGCCATTACAGTCTTTTTTATTACATTAAGTTGGTTGGTCCTCTTCATTGTTGTTCAGTTGCTAAATCATGTCAGACTTTTTTCCGCCCCACGCACTGCAGCACAACAGGCCTCCCTGTGCCTCACCAACACTCGGAGTTTGCCCAAGTTCACATCCATTCAATCAGTAATGCTATCCAACCATCTCATCCTCTGTTGCCCTCTTCTCCTTTTGCCTTCAATCCTTCCCAGCATCAGGGTTTTTTCTAATGAGCTGGTTGTTTGCATCAGGTGGCCAAAGTATTAAGAGCTTCAGCATCAGGGCTTTCAAAGAGTATTCAGGGGCTGACTTCCCTTTGGATTGACTGGTTTGATCTTGCTGTCCAAGGGACTCTCAAGAGTGTTTTCTAGCACCACGGTTTGAAAGCATCAATTCTTTGGTGCTCAGCCTTCTTTCTGGTCCAACTCCCACATCCGTAAGTGACTACTTCCTTTTCATTATGTAAACTCATATCCTTCAGTTGATAAATTTCTTTTGTGTTATCTGAGGATGTCTCCATTCTTCTCTGTTTCTGAAAGTCTAAGAAAGACTAAGAAGTCAGATATTGGACCCCCGATCACGTCTCTAATTGTCTGGCTTTCATCTATTTTACTATTTTTTGTTTCACTATTTGGTCTATCTCAATTTTATCTTCCAACTTCTCTAATTTAAAAAAATGTCTGATTATATTTTTAATCTCAAGAACTTTCTTATTTTTTTTTAAATGGCATCCTATTTTCTTTAATGCTTGGACTTCCCTGGTGGCTCAGACGGTAAAGCGTCTGCCTACAATGCTTGAGACCCGGGTTCAAACCCTGGGTCGGGAAGATCTTCTGGAGAAGGAAATGGCAACCCACTCCAGTATTCTTGCCTGGAAAATGCCATGGATGGAAGAGCCTGGTAGGCTACAGTCCATGGGGTGGCAAAGAGTCGGACACGACTGAGAGACTTCACTTTCACTTTTCTTTAATGGAAGCAAAACCATCTCTGAAAATATTTAGTTATAAATATTTGATTTTGGGGCAGGGGGAAGTTTTCTTCTATGACTTGCATTGCTTCTGCTTCCTCGGATTTGTTTTGGGTTTTGCACATTTAATATACATATTCTCAAATCTATTCCTAAGACTTTCTCTGGTTGACTACTGATATTAAAATATAAGGAATAAAAATCAACTGGAAGCCTTAGATGCATGAGTGGGATTCACTGACTGATGGGCATCAACTTAAAGTGATGGGCCTGCCCAGTCCATTTGAACTGAGAGCCCTCAAATACTGGCCCCCAGGCTGGACTCCTCTTATCTCCTGCTTTAGAAAGTTTAAGGTTGACTAAGAGCATTCTAGAAGTATAATGGGAAGAGGATGTTTTTGTTGTTTAGTTGCTCAGTTGTGTATGACTCTTCTGTGAGCCCCCTGAACTCTAGCCCACCAGACTCCTCTGTCCATGGATTTCCCAGGCAAGAGTGGAAACTGGAGTGGGTTGCCATTTCCTTCTCCAGGGGATCTTCCCAACTCAGGGATTGGACCCATGTCCCCTGCATTGGCAGGCATATTCTTACCACTGAGCCACCAGGGAAGCCCAGGAAGAGGATACTGATTATTTAACAAGCAGACATTCTCTTGACACTAAGGTTTTCAACAAGGTGTTTTAGGCACATTCTCAGCTAGGCCTGGCATCTGGAACATCTGTGGTTCAATCTCTGAAGAGTAACTTTCCCGTCTTCTGCTGGGATGGTGAAAAACCAATTGTCTACTAGGGCCAGCTTGGGATGGAGATCAAGGTAGTGGGTGACAGTACCTAAATGTGCTTTCAATAAACTTTCTAACAATTGTTTCATTTTCAGCTTCATGCTACTCTCTGCCTGTAGGGGCATATCAAGAATCTAATTTCCACCTATTTATTGGGTTTTATGGGCAGATTAGTTTGACTCTTTTTGTCCCTCCTCCATGACTTTAGAATTCGGCTTTGTCAATTCTGCAGTCAGTTACCACTTGTCTGCTGGGTATCTATAACCCCAAATTTTGGGGGGTTCATTCATCTGCCAATACCTCTGCTCCTCTTCTCTTTGTCCATATGTATTATACTTCTGCTGTTTCTGTAGTGGATCAAACCAGTCAGTCCTAAAGGAAATCAGTCCTGAATATTCATTGGAAAGACTAATGCTGAAGCTGAAACTCTAATACTGTGGCCACCTGATGCGAAGAACTGACTCCTTGGACAAGACCTTAATGCTGGGAAAGATTGAAAGCAGGAGGAGAAGGGGACGACAGAGGATAAGATGGTTGGATGGCATCACTGACTGGATGGACATTGAGTTTGAGCAAGCTCTGGGAGTTGGTGATGGACATGGAAGCCTGGCATGCTGCAGTCCACGGGGTTGCAAAGAGTCAGACATGACTGAGCAACTGAACTGACTGTGGAGTTAACAGAAATAAACATACATACTAAATCTGCTAATATTTAGTAGAAGTCTGTCACATGTTTTCCAAGTATAGAAGTTAGTTGATATATTGATAAAAGTTTCTTAATCTCTCTAAACCTAAGTTTCCTCACCTGTTTTATATATCTATATATATATACACACACACACACACATACATATATAAAACAAAAAATAACCCCTACCCGATAGGTTTCTGTGACAGTTACATGAGGTAACAATGTAGATTCTGAAGTCAGAAAGACGTGGGTTTGAATCCCATATCTTCTATTATTAACTGCTTGACTCTGGCAACTCCAAATCTCACATTTCTCATCTTTGTAACGGGGTTAATAATATGAGTCACTAGCTCACAGACTGTTGGAACGATTAAATAAGACAAAGTTTATAAAACTCTTCTGAAGCATAAGACGACTCTGTTAACAATTATATTGTTGCCCATAATGCTTTATACACCTAAAATTACACACCCGAGCACATACACACACCGTATATCAGCCTATTTAAGTCTTCTTCAGGACTTGGCTGAAGAAAGCCAAACTCCAACTCCTCTGCAAAAACAAGAAGATATAATAGGAAAGGACAACGAATTAGGAAGTATGCAGTCTGAGTATTGTCGCAAATGGATATGTGGCCACCGGACTGTTTTCCTATTGGTAAAGAGAGAATCAGACCAAATGATCTATGTCTTTTTTCAAATGATGTTCCCTGTCTCCTTTGGGGATAATATGACTTTCAAAAATTCAATGTTTCTAATTACCTGTCTGATACTGTTAATTTTTATAGGTATTTTCATGTATCTTGCTTTTCCAACTAGATAGTATGTATTTGCTTTATGAAAACCAAGATGAGTTGTTTCCCCAAGCTAACAAAGTAATGAGGCCACTCTTTGAATATTAAATCAGAAAACAAAATTTTATGGTATACAACCACCTCAAAAGAATGAGTTAGGAAGTAAGACTGTAAATTTGCAAGGAAATATAGTAAAAGCTAAGTAACAAAAGAAGTTAATTTAACTAAAGAATATGTCAATTAGAAGGTCAGTGCTAGAAGTAAAATGATTTCAACTTTCATCAGGATCCCAATGACCAGGTTTTCAGATCACAGAGGTGGAATATCAGGCTTAGTCTTACATCAGGAAATGTTCATGTTACAGAACCATATTCTGAGATTTCATTCTCACCAAGCAACACTCTGAATATGGTCTGGCTTCCCATGAAGACCAATCAAGAGAGAAAGATTGCTCCCTATTGCCAGCACTGATTTCTTATTTTAAACTAATGAAGTAACATGATTTTAAACCCCGGCAAATGCCATGGACCCTGGTGGGCTACAGCCCATGGAGTTGCAAAGAGTCGGACATGACTGACCATAGACGTGCGCACGTATCCACACACACGGACCCACCCCAAGAAACAGATCCATGGTACGCCAACTGTCCAACCAGTAGGCTTGGTAAATTTACCCAGATAGTCACTCTGTGAAGCCTTTTGAAAAACGGATCACAGAATTTTTCCATATGAAACATGTAAAAACTATGAAGTTCTGTAAGAAAGTAATCATGTGATCCTTCTTTAAATCCCTGAGGCCAGCTAGCAATACTGGCGTTTAATAGAGCTAGCTACTGAGGTTCTTGATTGCTTCTTAAACTTTCCCTAAAAGCCAGTTATGGCACAATACAATTTTCCAAACCCTACAGCAGTTATCATCCCCTTCATGGATCACAGCCTTGTCATGGTGAATGGGCTTATGTAACTTAATGAAAATGCCATGCCATGCAGTGTCACCCAAAATGGATGGGTCAGGGTGAAGAGTTCTGACAAAACGTGGTCTACTGGAGGAGGAGATGGCAACCCACTCTAGTATTCTTGCCACAAGAACCCCAGGAACAGCATGAAAAGGCAAAAAGATATGATACCTGAAGATTAACTCCTCAGGTCGGAAGGTGTCCAATATGCTACTGGGGAAGACCAGAGGGCAACTGCTAATAGTTCCAGAAAGAAATGAAGTGTCTGGGCCAAAGTGGAAAAGGTGCTCAGTTGTGGATGTATCTGATGGTGAAAGTAAAGTCTGATACTGTAAAGAACAATATTGCATAGGAACCTGGAATGTAAGACCCATGAATCCAGGCAAGCTGGATGTGGTCAAGCAGGAGATGGCAAGACTGAACACTGACATCTTAGGAATGAGTGAACTAAGTGGACCAGAATGGGTAAATTTAATTCACATGACCATTATATCTACTCCTGTGGGCAAGAATCCCTTAGAAGAAATGGAATAGCCCTCACAGTCAACAATAGATTCCAAAACACAGTACTTGGGTGCAATCTCAAAAATGACAGAATGAGCTCAGTTTGTTTCCAATGCAAACCATTCAATATCACAGTAATCCAAGTCAATGCCCCAATCACTGATGATGAAGAAGCTGAAGCTGACTGGTTCTATGAGGACTTACAACACCTTCTAGAACTAACACCAAAATAAGATGTCCTTTTCATTATAGGGAATTGGAATGCAAATGTAGAAAGTCAAGAGATAGCCCATAATAACAAGCAAGTTTGGCCTTAGATTACAAAATGGAGCCGAGCAAAGGCTAACAGTTTTGTCAAAAAAACATGCTGGTCACAGCAAACACCTTTTTCCAACAACCCAAGAGACAACTTTACACATGGACATCACTAGATGGTCAATACTGAAATCAGATTGATTATGTTCTTTGTAGATGAAGAAGCTCTACACAGTCAGCAAAAACAAGACCGGGAGCTGACTGAGCTCCTTACTGCAAAATTCAGGCTTCAAGTGAAGAAAGAAGGGAAAACCACTGGGCCATTCAGTTATGACCTAAATCAAATCCCTTATGATTATACAGTGGAGGTGATAAGTAGACTCAAGGGGTGAGATCTGGTAGATAGACTGCCTGAAGAATTATGGACAGAGGTTCCTAACACTATACAGGAGGCAGTGACCAAAATTATTCCAAAGAAAAAGAAATACAAGAAGGCAAACTGGTTGTTTGAGGAGGCTTTACAAGTAGCTGAGGAAAGAAGAGAAGTGAAAGGCAAGGAAGAAACAGAAAGATTTATCCAACTGAATGTAGAATTCCAGAGAACAGCAAGAAGAGATAAGAAGGCCTTCTTAAATGAACGATGCAAATAGAGAAAAACAACAGAATGGGAAAGACTAAAAGATCCCTTCAAGAAAATTGAAGATGTCACGCAAGGATGGGCACAATAAAGGACAGAAATGGCTAAGTACCTACCAGAAGCAGAAGAGATTAAGAAGAGGTGGCAAGAATATACAGAAGAACTGCACAAAAAAAGTGTTAATTACTCAGATAACCACAATGGTGTGATCACTCACCTAGAGCCAGACACGCTGGAGTACAAAGTCTAGTGGGCCTTAGGAAGCATTATTCCGAACAAAGCTAGAAGAGGTGATGGAATTTCAGCTGAGCTATTTTAAATCCTAAAAGATGATGCTGTGAAAGTGCTGCACTCAATATGTCAACAAACTGGAAAACTCAACAGTGGCCACAGGACTTGAAAAGGTCAGTTTTCATTTCAATCTCAAAAAAGAGCAATATCAAAGAAGCTTCAAACTACCACACAATTGCATTCATTTCGCACACTACCTACCAAGGTTATGCTCAAAATCCCTCCAGCGAGGCTTCAGCAGTATGTGAACTAAGAACTTTCAGATGTACAAGCTGGGTTTAAAAAAGGCAGAGGAACCAGAGATCAAAATGCCAACATTCGTTGGATCATGGAGAAGACAAGGGAATTCCAGAAAAACATCTACTTCTGCTTCACTGACTACGTGGATGCCTTTGACGGTATGGATCACAGCAAACTGGAAAATTCTTAAAAAGACAGGAGAAACAGACCACCTTACCTGTCTCCTGAGAAACCTGTATGGGAATCAAGAAGCAACAGTTCAAACCAGATATGGAACAATGGGCTCCTTTGACATTGGGAAAGGAGAACGACAAAGCTGTATACTGTCACCCTGCTTATTTAACATCTATGCAGAGTACATCATGTGAAATGCCAGGCTGATGAATCACAAGTTGGGATCAGGATTGTTGGGAGAAATATCAACAACCTCAGATATGCAGATGATACCATTTTAATGGCAGAAAGTGAAGAGGAACTAAAGAGCCTCTTAATAAGGGTGAAAGAAGAGAGTGAAAAAGTTGGCTTGAAACTGAACATTAAAAAAATTAAGATCATGACATCTGGTCCCATTACTTCATGGCAAATAGAAGAAAAATTGGAAGCAGTGACAGATTTTCTTTACCTGGGCTCCAAAATCACTGTGCACAGTGACTGTAGTCATGAAATTAACAGACGCTTGCTCCTTGGAAGAAAAGCTGTGATAAACCTAGACAGCATATTAAATAGCAGAGATATCACTTTGTTGACAAAGATCCATAAAGTCAAAGCTATTTTTCCAATAATCATGTACAGACGTGAGAGCTGGACCATATAAAAGGCTAAGTGCCAAAAAACTGAGGCTCTGGTGCTGGAGAAGACTCTTCAAAGTCCTTTGGACTGCAAAGAGATCAAACCAGTCAATCCTAAAGGAAATCAACCCTGAATATTAATTGGAGGGACTGATGCTGATGCTAAAGCTCCAATACTTTTTGGCCACCTGATGCAAAGAGCCGACTCACTGGAAAAGACCTTGATGCTGGGAAAGATTAAAGGCCAGAGGAGAAGGAGGTGGCAGAGGATGAGATGCTTAGATATGTCAGCGACTCAATGGACATAAAGTTGGGTAAACTCCGGGAGACAGTGGAGGACAGAGGAGCCTTTGTGCTGCAGTCCATGGGGTCACAGAGTCGGACATGACTTAACGATTGAACAACAATAGCAGTACCATAAACACTTCAGTCTGAATACATGACCAACAGTGTGTTAAGAAAAGAAAGGAAGGAAAGATGGAAAAGTGATAAAGACTAAGAGGAAAAAAAAAAAAAGCAAAACCAAAGAATCAGAACAATTTCTTTCACCAAGCTGTCCTATTCTATTGTGCTTTTTTCATTGTGGCTGATTTTTACAGCATACCTTATGTTGATCTAAAGCCAAAATCTTATACATACTGTGAGAAACTGGCAGTCTGACAGTTAAATTCCCTGGGGCTTCCCTAGTGGCTCAGTGGTAAAGAATCTGCCTGCCAATGCAGGAGATGTGGGTATGATCCCTGGGTCAGAAAGATCCTTTGGAGAAGGAAATGGCAACCCACTCCAGTATTCTTGCTTGGGAAATCCCATGGACACAGGAGCCTAGTGGTGGGCTACAGTCTATGGGGGTCCTAACAGAGTCAGACACAATTTAGCAACTAAATAACAATAACAAATAGTCCGTTGGCCAAGGCTACTGAATTTCCAGGAGTAAAGTTACCTAGCATATAAATCACACACATTCCCACACTAGTTCTTGGTACAAAGAAGGATGTTTACTATTTAGAGTCTAGAATGGCCTTGACCATATGAAAAACTGCTAATGGGCTTCGGAATACCCTTTGACCATCACTGCTCTATAATGTCAAGAAGTTATAATAGTGACTAGAAGTGATCATTACAAAGGGTCATTCATTAGTTCTGTAAAACTTAACAAAACTTCCACACTAAGCCAGGTGCCATGTTAGATTTGGGGGATAAAGGTATGAAGAGACACTGAACCTAGCTTTAGAGACTTTAGAAACAAGTATAGGGAGTAAATGGAATAGTTTTATGTTGAATTTTATGTTGAAAGCTACTGTCGTTTTAGAAAGGTAAGAATTTATCATGCCTCTCTACTTAAATGTGGGATTGGCTTTCAAAGATCTTACGTGGGGTAATACCACACCAATATGTAAAACTTCCTTAGATATAAAACTATGGCAGATAAATAATAGTATTCATTTTTATTTGCAAAGCACTTTACATATTACAAAGTTCTTTTACATCCATTATCTAATTCAGTCCTCAAAGTAACCCTGTGAAGGATGAAGGGATTATTATAGAAGAAACTAAGCCCTTACAAAATGTTGTCAATTAGTAACAGAATCACAGATTCTCTGTTCAGAGTTCATTTTACATATCATGATTCCCTTATTACCTAAATTTTGAAGAAAAGCCAAATGACTCATTTATAGTCTAGAACATTCCTTGCGTCTGCAAAATATATTAATAATATGTATATTTAATATAAAACTTTAACCTGAAATGGAAAAAGTACACAAAAATGAACACAAATGACTTACGAAGTCATTCGTAAAATTTTAAAATTTTTTCATAATTCCATGATTCTCCCCATCCTTAAACTTCCCCAAATCTCCTCATACAGCAATAAATTCTGGTTTGTCAATAATTTATTTCACAAGTCTTTTATGATACAAAAACACAAAGTCAGTAAAATTCCTACAACATCATCAAAAGCTGATGTTTTAATCAAACCTTTTGATTAAAAGCTGAGGAAACTCCCAGAAATCACTATACTACCTGGGAACTCATAACCCTGTTGCTTCATTTTCAAGTTCAAAGAGGTGAAGAGTAAATGCATTTAATAGTACAAAAAAATTCAAGTTTTCCCAATCCTTAAAATACTGAGACCATTATTCAAGTAAAAAGGAAAAGTCATTTAAAAGGCTCAAAAAAGTATTTAGCCAGCAATAAACCTTAAAGAAAATTCTTTTCAAAATGTGATTTAGGGTAAGAATTAACTGGTCCATGAAAAATGCAAATAGCCATTCTGCTGTAAGACAATTTTTTCATTTAAGGGGAATAATTGTCCTTTTGTAATTGCTTTTCCACTCTAAGAGCAAAAAACACACTTTCAGTGAAATCATTGTATTAAAAACACAATTAATTACAGATATAATTAGTATAGTCTCATTTTTAAATTTCCTATGAAATAATTTCAACACAATCATAAAAGCTTACACTTCCTCTGGTATTAGTCATATACCATATAAAGTTAAATAGGCTGTCTTGCCAAAGCCTAGGGTGACTGACTCTAATACTTTTTATCATTCTCAACCAGTTAAGACTGGTATTTAAACAAAATGTCATTAAATGTTGCAATAAATAGGCCAGGATGAAAAGGTTACTTATAAATACATATGAACTGCAAATGTATCACACAGAAACTGCCCCAAGACTGTATGATTGTATCCAGACACATCTCTTCTCCCCAGCATGCACATACCACAAGAAAACAAAAATTTAAAAGCAGTATAGATAACGAATATGAGAACAGAACTGATACCTGGAAGAAACCTTAGCCTTTACAAGGTCCAACTGGAAAGACACCTGATATTAAGCAAGCCTCATGGCGGGTGGGGGGTGGTGGTGGTGGTGCTTTGTTTTTCTTTAAAATTACTAAATCTACTTAATTTCTACTTTAGTTTTAGGCTGGGACATTGATAGAGGTTCTAATCTGGGGGAGGGGGGACCTCTGACAACATCTAAATTTGATATTAGGGAAAAAATATAAAAATCTATTAACAAAAGCTCTTATTAAAAGAACTGCTGCCTTTCCAGTCATTAAAATATCAGCGTGATTAGCCATTTCCAGAAAATTAAACAGATTTCCTCATCTCCATGAAATTTCCACAAAATCTTTACCAAAAACCTGTTTCTCTAAGACAGAATCCTACTGCAAGAAAAAATTAAAAGGGCCGAGTCCTCCCAAAAGTAAAAACTGATGCTAACTGACTAATTAGTAGATTTGACATCAGTTTTCTATACAAATTAATCTTTATGATTACCATATTGGTAGAACTAAAAACTGACAAGCAAACTGTGCCAATTTGAACAGTTTACATTCTTTAATATATACATGAAAAAGGGAAATTAAAAAAAATCTGTGCCACTTAAATAAAGGGAAATTATATACAGCTATTTTTCAGAATCTAACAGAAAAGGTTTTCTACTTCAAATGGCAACTTAAAGCCACTGTTAACATAACTCGCAATTTCAATATGAGTTCTAAATTTTGAAATAATTCAGAACCAAATTTTCAAGCTTTTGGGAAGAACTCAGAATCTGAAGTTTAAATGTTTATGCTAATACTTGTTCTCTTAAAAATAAAAACGCTTAAGTAGGATGATTTTGAGATTAAATCAAATCTCTAAAATCTAACATCGTAAAATGCTATCCTTTATTTCAAATCTGTTAGATTTTAGAGATTTAACCTCAAAATCATTCTACTTAAGCGTTTTTATTTTTAAGAGAACAAGTATTAGCATAAACATTTAAACTTAATGATGGAAAACCAAACCACATCTGTCTGTTTTATAAATATCCATGTCCTTCCCTGGACTCAAAAATCCACTTTAACCCATTTCCCTTCGTTTTCTTCTATCTTCCATCTCACTGCACACTATTGTCACATTCCTATTACAACATCTAGCCAAAGGCAGAGATCATGTAAGTTCCCTGAAGACTTCCAAAACATTAAAACCAGCAGAAAGCAGAGGAAATACTTTATGCCTGGAGCTGCTGGGAAATCCTTCTTTCCTTTTAGAAAAATAAACCTCTTGCTCTAAACATAACCACTTTGAGAAACAAAACAGTACTATACATACAAATACACAGCACTCTCAATTACTAATTCTATAGATTTTGCTAGTATTTTGACTGGAAAAAAAAAAAAAAAAAAAAAAAAGCCTATTTGAGCAAATGAACTGTAACCCAATGATGTTTGTTTTTTTTCCCAGAAAGAGAATAGCAATGGAGATTTAATCAGAACTTCTCTCATTCCTTAACACTAAATATGGATTTCTTAACACTAGCTGAAAGAATGCTTTTAAAAAGAATTAGTTGCTATTTGATTAGATGATTCCATTTAACTACAAAGAGAACACCTCAATCAACGCCTTCTATTTAAAAAAAAAGAACTAGCTAAATGTATAGTGTATTTTCTGACTCAAGTTGCTTAGGACGCTTTTCTTCCTGATATTCTAATATTTCAAAAGGTCTCTAGATAAAAAGAGCAGAGAAACTAAAGATACATTTTAATGTATTTTCACCATTATAAAAGTGGAGGCCATCAGCCTGTCATTTAATTATTTTTCAGGTTATTAAAATGCATTTGGCTATAAAGGAAAAATCTAACTCAAATATTCTTAACACACACATACACAAAGGCATGGGCAAAAATACTAGAACGCAATCACTTTTAGTACATACATCTCTTTAGGTCTCAGTGAAGGATGGCACAAAATATATTTTAGTTTTTTATATAAATTATATAATTTGACTGCACTTTTGCTTCACGATTCAACACACAAATTTAAAATTCATGTTTAAGTTTTCACATTATTCACTGCATTGAGAATTTTCTCAAGAGAATAAGACAAAACATTCGGCTTTCTGAATGGCAGTATGGAAACCTGCAGCATAGTTACACTGTGACATACATGAGGAATTCATCACTGAATTACTATACAGTTAATTCATCACTGTATTTTAATATTCCCTGTTAAATCAATTGTACATGAAGCCTAAACAGCTAGAAAGAACCCAAAAAAGCAACAAGAAAACAAAGACTTTGAAAAATGCTGACGCTTTTCACAACCAGGTTTAGTCATGCCAGCTGGAGAGGTGTTAGATATGGCTTTATTCATTTTTAAGTCTGAGAAATACAGTTACTTCCATGACATTATGAACAGCAATTTATCCTCGTGGTCCTGATTTTTCTAATTCAAAAGCACTTAAAAAAATCATTTCTGCAAACTTAACAAGGTATTTTGGATGGATCACTTGTCAGCTATTGCTTAGAATCAAATTATTAAATTATTTTGTCCCATATTTCCCAGAGAACTAGAGATACAAAAAGATAAAAAGGAAACACACACATACAAAACACACAGCAACTCAATATTTGAACCACTTCAGACATGAAATCCATTAAGAGGGCCTTTGCTCCGAACTGTGTAAGGGTCCTTAGCTACCATCTGACTTGCACAAGAAGTACACATGGCCCCTGATAGGCGCTTTAGTCCTCTTTGGAAGACACTGTTGGAAAGACTATAAATGACACAGTTGCAGAAACTATTACTAATAGCAAGCCAGGTGGTCAAGAAGGATGCGAAGCGGTTGCTGTGGCCAGTAGAGCTCTCCAATAAGAAGTAGATGATGTACGGCAACCAGAGGATGTAAAATACACTAGTAATTCGGAATAGGACCATGGCATAACGCTTATCAGAACAAGCCTGCACCTCCCCAGTCTCCCCACTCTGGCTGCTGAAGCGGGCTTGCCTTTCGTTGATTTCCTTTGTGTGCTGTTGGCAGATGCGGAAGATGTTGAAATAGGTGAAGCACACAATGAGGGCTGCTGGGGCATACAACATCATCACGATGAACAGGGTGAAGTAGGGGTCGGTGTGCCAGGACTCTGCACACCACTGAAACACATCTCCATGATATCCAGGTTTGCCCCAGTGGAAAAAGGAAGGCAGGAAGACCAGAGTGGAATATAGCCAAATCAGGAAAATACACAGACGTAGTCTCCAGGGCGTAACCAGGGTATTATAGGTTAAAGGTTTAGTGATAGCAATATATCTATCAATGCTGATACAGGCCAGAGAGGCCATGGAGACACTCTTCAGAACTGATACTACAAAACCAAATACCTGGCAAGTCAAGGACTCCTCTACTGGAAGCGGGTGGTGGAGGAGTGATAAAGAAGGGACCAGGCAGCTTACCCCAACCAAGAGGTCAGCATATGCCATAGTCTGGATAAAGTAACTTGTAGTATGGTGGTTCAACAAAGGTGCACAGTGAAATACAAAAATCACAATGATGTTGCCAGAAATAATCAACACAGTTAGAAACACAATAATCAATACTTCCAAAAGGCAAAAATTGACAGTTTCCAAGTAGCCAAATGCCAAGAGGCAAAAAGAGTGGCTGCTCTGATTACCATCCAAGGTAGAGTTCATCTTGAGCTCAGGAGTGATCTTTCACTTCATGCTGCCGCTTGGCTGCTGCCAACAGTTCAAAGGAGCAGCTGCTGTCATTGCGGTCAGCTCTGTGTGTCTGCAATAATGCCCGAGGAGCCTTAGTCCCCAAGCTCGCGATGCTGCCGCTCTGGTGCATTGCCTGCAGTGTAATTCCCCTTTAAATCCTTCTTGGAATAGGGAGAACCAGCAGCAGTTGTCTGGCCAGTCCCAGATGCGGCCATAGTACCAGGTTTACCATACACATAGCACCAGGGGAGTAAGGCAAACTCTGGGTACAAGGTCTTCAGCCAGTGAGGGTGGGGGGCAGGGGCAGAAGAGAAGGGAGGAAGGCTAGGACTTCAGCAAGAGTTGTAATGAGTCTCCTCTGAACAGCTGACAGAAGAAAAGGAGAGAGCGTTTTACATTTTGTATCCAATGCCCTAATCAAGAACCTGGCTAGCTCAAGCTGGTATCCCACCTCCCACTCCATCCCACCCCACCCAGGTCAACTATTCACGCCTACCCTCAGCAGCACCCCCACATAAATGGTTCTTACTTTACAGGGGAGGTGCAGCAACAGCAGTCTTTCATGACCAACATAAAGCAAAATCAATCGCCAGTCAGATCAATCTAACCCCATTTCCTTTCTTTTGAGCTTTTCAGGGGAGAAAAGGAATCTACTTATACCATTTAATTACCACTAATAAAATTAGCCAAGATAACTTAATTTTTTTTATTGATTCCAATATTTTGCCTCTTAGAAAACATTTCAATAGCATTGATCTGTCTAGCTCAATTTCCGAGTATTACCTGTAATTCTGCATGCTGCAATCCAAACAAAAGCCACAGAACATCCTTAGCTGAAAGCCTTGCAAAGCAGGAATGTGCCTCAGCCTCGTTTACTGCAGAACTGAGACACAGAGGGAGGGGATAAAGGAGGAGGAGGAGAAATAGGGAGAAGAGGGGGCTTGGGAAAAGGAAGAGGCGGGGGAGGGGAAAGAAGAAAACGCCCGGGTGCGCACACAGGCTCTGGCATCTTTAGCAGCTCATTAGAATTCACTGCCAGAGAAATGCTCCCCGATTTCCAGACTGCACAGTGAGGGGATAACTTAATATGCCTGCAGTGCAGCGTCTGAAAGCTGTTTCCTCGTCGGTCTGGAACCCCCCTCTTCGTAGATTAGCGGAATTTAGACTGCCAGTAAGAAGAGGAGGTAGTAACCAGGACTGAGTGCAAGCCGGGAATTAGACTGAAAAACACTGCCAGAGGGCTAACGGTGAGAGGAAATTCCTATTTTCTTGTAGCATTTCCCACAGAACAAAGAGCAATGTTAAAGAATGAAAGTATGTTAACAGTGCATGACAACTGAAGAATCAAAATCCAGCACCAGAAGTTCTAGCTAGAAGACTACATATTTGGCATTAATTTCTTCTCATGGTTCACTATATACGGATCAGTTTTAAGAAACATGACCAAAATAACAAGCAAATTTAAAAATTAGGTCTTTAAGAGAAAAAAACAAAGAAAATCCCATCCATTTCAAATACTGCAGAAACAGCACACACAAAGAAGAATTACACTGTTCCTATATTCAACACTATCGTCTGGTTGAAATGTCATAACTTGCTTCTAGTTTGCTGTGAAGTGGTATATATACAAACAAAAGATGGGCAAGTAAATGCACCCACAATTACAGGAAGTTTCATGGTACAAACTAGCTTTGTATCCTAGAACACACAATCTTGTCTGTGCCTACTAACACAAATTGGGATTGTACTGTGGCATTTCAGATGATGTCAAATGAGCACAATTTTCAGCTAACTGGGAGTGTCAAATTATGACAATTTTTAGTTAATTGTGTATTTTTAATATCTTTTCTCCCAGGTATCTTTGGACTCTCAGTTCATTCTTCTAAGTTTCACATAACTCAGTAGAGTAAAATAAACAAATGTTGACATCTGAAAACATTTCAGAAGGTCTGCATACTGGGATGGAGATGTATATTATGAGATCCAACTTTCATTTTTTGTTTGCTTCCCACACATGCTTTCTCACTACAGGCAATGGTTACTCACCATCAGAATTCAATTACATTTTAAGATCTGAAGCACTGTGCTTATTACACAAAGGCAAGGAACTAAAAAGCCTATTAAGCATAAGTTTGATAGCTTAATCGACAGGTCTTACTGGAAAAGATGGCAAAGTATGTCAAAAGGACCCGTGACACTGAACTCCCATCGGTTCAAATCCTTGCTTCCTTGCTCTATTATCACTTAGCTTCTCTTGGCTTCAGTTTCATCACCTTCAAAATGAAGATCATACTCTCTATTTCATGAGATTGTTGAGAAATAAAGCAGATGGTGTACACAAAAGGTTTACCAACATCTAAGAAACAGGAGGTATATAACTTTATTTTCTTCTCATACAACTCAAACAGCCTTCCTAGTCTGTGTTTTCCCACTAGTCACCTTGTGCTGCTTGAGGCTTGGGCTCTTCTGAATCCTAAGGTGCCCTCTCTCACTGTGACTGCCTAGTTCTAAGGGTGGTAACAACAGTCATTTGGATACACTGCTGCCCTGCATTCCTCAAATACATTGAGACTGTATATACGTAGGCAAGAAGGAATGATGATATGGCATTAAAAATTATTCCCATTAGACAGGTAACTTCTCTGCCTATGTCTCCAGATCTGATTTCACTCCTGAGTTCTCTTTTCCATCCACAATTTGCCTACTGGTCACACATCTTCTACTTGGATGTCTTATAGAGACTTCAACCATAGCACATCCAACAATTAAATACATTTTTCCTACCAAATAAACCTCTTTTTTCCCCTGAGATTTCCCCAAGCACTCAGGTATGAACTCGGGAATCATCTTGACCACTCTCTCCCTTAATATACCATTCTTACTCACCATATCTTGGGAATCTATTTCTATAATGGCTCTCAAATTCATTTCCCCTTTTAGTTTTTAATATTTGGGGCTATCATTAAATATTTTCTGTACTTCTTGTTCATTTTTATAATCTATTCATTTCTGCTTGTTAAATATCCATCAGCACATGCTTTATTAGGGTTATTATGAACTCCATTATGCAAGAAGAGTCTATGGTTCCCAATGACTTTCCAGTCTGATCTCACTAGTCCAAATCCCCCAAATACCTTGCCCTCCAGCCAAACCAGATTACTCATTACCCTCTACATTTGACGTAGACTTTATTTCTGATCTTCCTATTTTCAGTGCTTAATAAATATTGACTTAAAAAAGAATAATTTCTGAGACTTACATTTCAATAAATGGCAAAACCATTTGCCAAAGCTAAGAGTCCATGTTTTTCTAACTACTTGTAATTTGGGCACGTAACTTAGTCTCTTATTCCATCTCAGGTTTCTCATATATAAAATTAGGTAGTTATGCTGATATAAACAGCTGTTACATTAACTGATAGCTTTAAAGAATTTAAAATGTTATAAAAATGCAATGAAACCAACAAGCTGTTACAATACCATTAGTAAAACAGTAGTGCTTTCAATTTTGTTTCTGTTTTAATAAAACCACTCTAGGAGCAGCTATAATCAAAATATTTGTGTGTACGTGAGCACACGTGTTCAGTCACTCAGTTGTGTCCTGACTCTGTGACCCCATGAACTGAAGCCCACCAGGCTCCTCTGTCCATGGAATACTCCAGGCAAGAATACTGGAGCAGGTTGCCATTTCCTACTTCAAGGATCGAACCCGCATCTTTTTCGTCTCCCGCATTGGCAGGCGGATTCTTTACCATGGCCACCTGGGAAGCCCTCAAAATATTCATACTAGAAACTAAATAAAAATAATTAGTTAAGAGTTATATGTTTTATTTTGGATTAAAACAAACCACTTTTTTTAGAGGACAGAAATTATTAATAAGGGAAAGCAATAAATCTGTGTCTTCACAAAAATTCATCCATACATTTCCCTTTTAAAATAATGTAGTTGTATGATGTATTTAGTAAGAGTATTTCTGTATATATGACTGAAAGAAAATACATTAAAAATCAATTCTACTTTTCATTGGATAATGGGATTACAAATGATTTTTTTTTCTTTGTGGTTTTATGTTTTGTGAATTTGCTAATTTCTATGTACTATTTTTATACACAGATAAAAAAGACAGCCAAAGTAATATATAACATGTCCTTTTGGTAAAACTAACAAAAAAACCTGGCTGTATAGATGTCCTCCCAGAGCCAAGCTGAACAGACAATGCCAGGTTAAATCACCTGTTTCACAGGGCTCAGCTCCATTTGGCCTTATGTCATCACTGCAACATGCCTTCAGACAGTCCTTGGTACTCAATTTATTCATAATGGACTCTGATGGCCTCAGTGACAAATTCTTACAGAATGACAATGTAACTTGATGAAACATGTAAAATTGTTAATATTTAACAAAGCTAGTGGAGGTGATGAAATTCCAGTTGAGCTATTTCAAATTCTAAAAGTTGATGCTGTGAAAGTGATACACACTCAATATGCCAGCAAATCTAGAAAACTCAGCAATGGCCACAGGACTGGAAAAGGTCAGTTTTCATTCCAATCCCACTGAAAGGCAATGCCAAAGAATGTTCAAACTACCACACAATTGCACTCATCTCACATGCCTACAATGCGGGAGACCCAGGTTCGATCCCTGAGTCGGGAAGATCCCCTGGAGAAGGAAATGCCAACCCACTCCAGTACTCTTGCCTGGAAAATCCCATGGACTGAGGAGCCTGGTAGGCTACAGTCCATGGGGTTGCAAAGAGTTGGACACAACTGAGCAACTTCACTTCATACTTCACATACTAGCAAAGTAATGTTCAAAATTCTCCAAGCCAGGCTTCAACAGTTCGTGAAACGTGAACTTCCAGATGTTCAAGTCGGATTTAGAAAAGGCAGAGGAACCAGAGATCAAATTGCCAACATCTGCTGGATCATCGAAAAAGCAAGACAGTTCCAGAAAAACATCTACTTTTGCCCATGAGTGTCAGTGGTGGCCTGCTGCAGGGTTGGGGGTACTGAGTGCAGCAGTGCCTGAATGGGATCTTTTGAAGGAGGCTGCCATTATCTTCATTACCTTCACCATAGTTTGGCCTCAGGTAAGGAGGAGGAATGGCAACCCACTCCAGTATTCTTGCCTGGAAAATCTCATGGATGGAGCCTGGTAGGCTACAGTCCATGGGGTCGCAAAAAGTCAGACACGACTGAGGGACTTCACTTCACTTCACTTCAAGGAGGCCTGAGGCCAAGCAACAAGGAGGGAACACAGCCCCGTCCATCAACAGAAAATTGTGGATTAAAGATTTACTGAACTTGGCCCCACCCATCAGAACAAGACCCAGTTTCCACCTCAGTCAATCTCTCCCATCAGGAAGCTTTTATCCATCAGAGGACAGACAGAATGAAAACCATAATCAAAGAAAACTAATCAAACTGATCATATGGACCACAGCCTTGTCTAGCTCAATGAAACTGAACCATGCCGTGTAGGGCCACAAAACATGGTCCACTGGAGAAGGGAATGGCAAACCACTTCAGTATTCTTGTCTTGAGAACCCCGTGAACAGTATGAAAAGGCAAACAGTTATGACACTGAAAGATGAACTCCCCAGGTTGGCAGGTGACCAATATGCTACTGGAGAAGAGAGGAGAAATAGCTTCAGAAGGAATGAAGAGACAGAGCCAAAGCAAAAACAACACCCAGTTGTGGATGTGATGGGTGATGGAAGTAAAGTCCGATGCTCTAAGAGCAATATTGCATAGGAACCTGGAATGTTAGGTCCATGAATCAAGGCAAACTGGAAGTGGTCAAACAGGAGATGGCAAGAGTGAATGTCGACATTCTAGGAATCAGAGAACTAAAATGGACTGGAATGGGTGAATTTAACTCAGATGACCATTATATCTACTACTGTGGGCAGGAATCCCTTAGAAGAAATGGAGTAGCCATCATAGATCACAAGAGTCTGAAATGCAGTACTTGGATGCAATCTCAAAAATGATAGATCTCTGTTCATTTTCAAGGCAAACCATTCAATATCACAGTAATCCAAGTCTATGTCCCCGACTAGCAATGCTGAAGAAGTTGAACAGTTCTATGAAGACCTATAGGACCTTCTAGAACTAACACCCCCCAAAGATGTCCTCTTTGTTATAGGGGACTGGAATGCAAAAGTAGGAAGTCAAGAGCTACCTGGAGTAACAGGCAAATTTGGCCTTGGAGTACAAAGTGAACCAGGTCAAAGACTAACAGTTTTGCCAAGAGAACGCACTGGTCATAGCAAACACCCTCTTCCAAAAACACAAGAGAAGACTCTACATATGGACATCACCAGATGGGTCAATACTGAAATCAGATTGATTATACTTACCAGGGGCTATGCATTGTATTAAGTGGTTTATTAAGTACATAAAACTAACAACTCAACAAATAAGATATTATTATTATACCATTTTACACACAGTAAACAAAAGTTTAATGCTAAATTGCCCAATGTCAACGGCCTAAATACAGAACCAGGATTTGAATCGAGACAATCTACCTTTAGGTGGACACTAAATCACTCTGCATAGTGCCTTCCAAACCTGAATATATGATTTGCCTCTTAAAATGCTTAAATGACTTCCTATTGCCTGAGGTATTAAATATGCCTTATTTAAGCTTTCTAAGATCTGGCTCCTACCCACCTACTTTCATACACTTTGAAACTGCCAAGCTCTTTCTCATCCTTGAGAACATGTTTTCAACTTTTAACATCACACATGCCATGCAGTCCCCCTATCCTATCCCAATAATCACCCTCTCTCGATAATTTACGAACACGAGTTCATAGATGAAACTCTTAGATGAAAAGTTCTTGTCATTTGCTGCACAACAATATGTATTTTCTTATCTATAACCCTCATGCAACTTTATTGCAATTGGTTAGTTAATTGTCTACTTTAGATTGTAGATTCCCCTAAACCAAAAAACAGGTACATTTTATTTATGGGCATATCCGTAAGACCTTAACACACAGGCTGACACACAGCAGGCTTTCAAAGGTATTTCTGACTGACTGAATAAGAAATACTTATAATACAACAGGCAATTCTGTTTTTGGACACGAAGACCTTTCAAGTAAAATTCTAGTATGACAACAACTTAATTCACTGGTAATTATTAGGTTGATACATAATAAATTGAATTATAGTCTCATAACATAAAAAGATCTTGAAAACTGCCTGGACAGATATGACTTACAGAAACTCAAAGAGGATACATGAATTTACCAAGACGGGATATGGAGACTTAAAAATTACTTTCACAAAGAACAATTTAAAGGAACAGTGTCTTAGACATTAGAATGCTATAACAAAAATACCACAGACTGAATTGCCTACGAAGAACAAATTTATTTCTCATTGTTCTGGACACTGAAAAGTCCAAGACCAAGGTGGCGGCAGATTGAGTATCATAGATATTTTATACTGTGTCCTCATAGGACAGAAGGGGCAAGGGAGCTTTCTAGGGTCTTTTTTAATAAGGATACTAATCCCATTCATGAGGGCTCCACCTCCTTGATCTATTTCCTCTCAAAGGTCCCACCTCCAAACATCATCACACTGTTGAGGGTACGGGGTGTTAGGGATTTCAATATATGAACTTTGGGGAGACATGAACATTCAAAACTACAGCAGACCTACTACAGCAACTGCTATATGGGAACAGATAATAAAGTTCTGAAAGTCCCCCGACAATCTGTTTTCTTACAAAATTACATAGCAAGAGCACTGAATTGTGAAACAGTAGAATCATGAGCTATTTTGGGGGCAGGTCTCAAACATGGTATTTCATTTTTCCAGAATGTTAAAGCTTAAAAGAAGCTCAACCATTTACTTCAGTAACTTCATTTCACAGAAAAGGAAATTAATAGTCACAGGTGCAGAACTTCATTTGAGTTCATATAAGCCAGTGGCAGAGCTGACACTAGTACTCATGCTGCCTAACTTCATGGCCAGTGCTTTATTTGCTAACTTGCTACCTTTTTGTTTAGTATCAACAGGAGGTTCTCATCATTAAAGCTTATTGAAACCTTCAGTTCAGTTCAGTCGCTCAGTCGTGTCCGACTCTTTGCGACCCCATGAACTGCAGCACAAGAAGCCTCCCTGTCCATCTCATGCTCTGTGGTCCCCTTCTCCTCCTGCCCCCAATCCCTCCCAGCATCAGTCTTTTCCAATGAGTCAACTCTTTGCATGAGGTGGCCAAAGTATTGGAGTTTCAGCTTTAGCATCAATCCTTCCAAAGTACACCCAGGACTATTAATCCTTAACTATTACCAAAACCACTAGAAAGATTTTTAATTAGAACAATCTGCAAAATAATGAAATTATAGTTAGATATTCAAATTAAAATTTTCCAGACTGGTAAAATGTCCAAAGACTTCCTTTGGACAATTAGAAACATAAATACTGATTATCTGGGCTTACTAATAGTTTAGGTTCTGGATAAAAGCCTGAAATTCACGGCAAAACACTTGCCACTAAAATAACTAGAGAAAACAATGCAAATAGACTTCAGAGAAGACAAAGCTAACTAACAGAAGGAAAGAGAAACATTAGAATAGGTTGCTATTTCATTATTGTATTAAAAGAATCCTTTAAGGCAGCCTTTTGATGTAAATTTCTGGTACAAAGCAAAACAAAATAGAGTCATTGATATAAAAGGTGAAAAATAACCAAAAGAAAGACAGACCAGAGGATGATTCTGGAAGTTGGAAACCAGAAAGTACCCTATTTTTCCTCCACTCTAAATTCCGATTTATTTGACTCATAAGAACCAAGGAGCTGTAAATCTTATAGCTGGGAGTAAGAGAGGCCATCAGTTCAGATCAGATCAGTCGCTCAGTCGTCTCCGACTCTTCGAGACACCATGCATCGCAGCACACCAGGCCTCCCTGTCCATCACCAACTCCCGGAGTTCACTCAGACTCACGTCCATCGAGTCAGTGATGCCATCCAGCCATCTCATCCTCTGTCATCCCCTTCTCCTCCTGCCCCTAATCCCTCCCAGCATCAGGGTCTTTTCCAATGAGTCAACTCTTCACATGAGGTGGCCAAAGTACTGGAGTTTCAGCTTTAGCATCATTCCTTCCAAAGAACACCCAGGACTGATCTCCTTTAGAATGGACTGGTTGTATCTCCTTGCAGTCCAAGGGACTCTCAAGAGTCTTCTCCAACATCACAGTTCAAAAGCATCAATTCTTCAGCACTCGGCTTTCTTCACAGTCCAACTCTCACATGCGTACATGACCACAGGAAAAACCATAGCCTTGACTAGATGGACCTTTGTTGGCAAAGTAATGTCTCTGCTTTTGAATATGCTATCTAGGTTGGTCATAATTTTCCTTCCAAGGAGTAAGCGTCTTTTAATTTCATGGCTGCAGTCACCATCTGCAGTGATTTTGGAGCCCAAAAAAATAAAGTCTGACACTGTATGTATGAGGCCATATGAGTGGCTTATTTACTAGTTTCCTCACCCTGCGTCTGACAAGCTCTAACTAGAGACTACGGTTGAGAAACCCTCTGTCAAGACCAGTAGGAAAAGAAAACAAAGAATCCAGGAGTATTTGGTCTACAGAAATTTATTCCATGAAGCCAAAGGTAGTTCAGTATCAAGAAGTCTATTATATGTTGATAATGTATCTACTTCATCAACAAATTAAAGAAAATCATATTTAAGTGCTGAAAAATTCCTTCATAAAATTTCAGTGTGTGTGTTAGTCACTCAGTCATGTTAGACTGAGACCCCACGGACTGCAGCCTTCCAGGCTCCTGTGTCTATGGGATTCTCCAGGTTAAAAATACAGGAGTGGGTAACCATTTTCTCCTCCAGGGGATCTTCTCGACCCTGGGATGGAACCTGGGTCGCCTGTAATTGCAGGCAGATTCTTTGCCATCTGAGCCACCAGGGAAGCCTGGGAGATATTTCAGTAGACATTCCTAATTAAAAAAAGCAAACTCTGGATAGAATAAATCACTTAAATCAAATAAAAAGTACTTACAATAAAAAAAGCAACCCAAGTGAATAGCATGCTTTCCAGAAGTCTGAAAAACTAAGATCATTTTAATTAAAATCAGGAACTCAATAGTGATGCTACTTATCACCATCATCATTAAACACTGTCTTAATGTTTCTATCAAACAGAAAAATAGGAAAATTTAGCAACCTGCATAAATAGTGAAAAAAGAAGTGAAACTGTTTTTGCTATTATCATATATCTGAAAATCTCAAAGGATGCTAGTATAAACAGGAGGATTAATCAAAATATCAAGAAGTACATGGATAGAGAATTTTAAAAAGTCTATTCTCTATTGTAGCAATTAGCTATTTAGAAATGGAAATCAGAAAAAAAAATTCCATTTGGTATAGCAAGAACACTCTAAGATAATTCTTAGGAATAAATTTAACTAAAGAGGAATAAAACATGTATGAAAGAAGTCTTAACAAACATAAGATCTGGGCAAATGGAAAGACATACTATATTCCCAGATGTAAATATATTATAACAATGTAACTTGTAACGTAAATTAATATATAAATTAAATGTAATTCAAACTAGAATCCTTATATAACCTTACAGGATGATGGTGAGACTGGAGAAAATGATTTTAAAGTTTATATGGAAAATTACATATGCAAAAATAGGTAAGAAAATTATTTGGGAAACAATGAAGAAAAAGACTTGCTTTACCAGATAATAGAACATAACTCAAAGTCTCTTTAACCAAAACCAAAACCATACTGGTATAGGAACACATAAACATCAAATTGAACAAGCTAGAGATTAATCCTAGCATGTATGAGAATTTAAGATTAACAAAGATGGTAGTTCTACTCAGTAGGAAAATAGAAGTAGCACAACTGGTTAGCCATCTGGGAGAAAGTAAAATTGGACTGCTATCATATGCCATGTACAAAAATAAATTTCAGATGGATTAAAGATGTACAAATGTAACACATACAATAAAAATTTCACAAGGAAATGCTGGAAAGTACATTTACAAAATCTCGAGGTAGGATAAACCTCAACCAAGACACAATTTTCTACATAAAAATTGAAAATGTTTTGTATGGCATAAAACTATAAAGTCAATATAAATCTCAAATTCTAGAAAAGTATATAATGAAGTTACAAAGAATTAATATAGGTAATCATATAAAGTACTTATAAACTGACATCTTATAATTAATAGAAAAATATACAAAGAATACAAAGAGATAATTCATGGAAGAGCAAATCACTCAAATTTACTTGTAGTCAGGGAATTGCAAACTAAAGACATAATGGCATCATTTACATCCACTGACAGCAAAAATTATAGTGATATCAAATACTGTCTGGGATATGGGCTAATAGGCACTTTCCTACATTGCTGGTGAAACCATGAACTGCCACAGCCTTTCAGAGAAGCAAGCTGGATATAAGTAAATTACATACAAAAATTAAATAGCAAGTTTAAAAAACGTATTACCCTCTGATCCAGTAACCACACTACCGAGACTATTCCATAAAAGTCAAAGATTTGGAACATTGTGTAAGGTTGTTTAGTAAACATCATTTAGAGACTGAAAATTGAAAACAAAATAAATGCCTAGCAATAGCACAATGACTGAATAAAAAATTGCACTGATTTAGTCTATCTGGGTTTCTATAACAAAATACCACAGAACAGACAGCTTATGAACAGCAGAATTTCATTGCTCACCATTCTGGAGGCTAGAAGTCTAAGATCAGGGTGCCAAACAGTTGGGCTCAGGTGAAGGCTCCCTTTTGGGTGGCACACTGCCAACTTCTAGTTGTGTCCTCACATGGTGGAAGGTGAGGGAGCTTTCCCTTGACTCTTTTATAAGGGTGCTAACCCTAGCATGAGGATTCTGCCCTCACGATCGAGTCACCTCCCGAAGGCCCTACTTTTTCAATATCACCTTGGTATAATGGATAAGTTCCAACATGAATTTTAAAGGACACCTTCAGATCATAGCACCTGTTATATGCAAGAATGTTCACAGCAACTTTATAAAAGCTAAAACAAGAAACAAAACATCTATAATACCAGAATAGATTTTTTAAAGTGTGATTTATTCATACAATGGAATATTTGCAGCAACTAAAAAAATGAAAACAAATAAAAAACGAACTACTGGGATTTCCCTGATAGTCCAGTGGTTAAGAATCTGCCTGCCAACGCAGAGGACATGGGTTTGACTCCTGGTCCGGGAAGATCCCATGTGTCTTGGACCAATTAAGCCGGTGGGCCACAACTACTGAGCCTGTGCTCTAGATCCCATGCTCCACAATGAGAAGCCACCCCACCGACAAGCCCAAGCACCACAACCAGAAGAGTAGCCCTACTCACCACAACTAGAGAAAGCCTGCATGCAGCAACGAAGACCCAGTGCAGCCAAAAATGAATTTTTAAAAATCTTAAAAAAAAACACAAAAAACTACTGATATACTCCCAAAATGGATGAGCAGAAAAAGTCAGATACAAACAAGTACATGCTACACGACTGTATCATTGTTTTTAAATGAAGTTCAAGAACAATCAAAACTAATCTAGAGAAAGAGAAGTCAGAACACAGTATTGGTTTTTCAGGGGTGGAGTAGGGGTGGTTACAACTAGACAGGGACAAAAATAACTTTTTGAAGTGATGGACATATTCTTTCTTTTGGTAGTGATCAGAGCAGTGTATTAACATGTAAAATGTCATCGAGCTGTAAATTTGTGTATTTAAGCCTATGTAAATCACAGCTTGCTGTAGAAATAAATTTAAAAATACGTAGTTTTACGACTCAAAAAAAAAAATCAGAACAAATTTTAAAATGTCAATTACAGTGATAACTATTTCTAGGAAGACAGAAAAACCTAGTTTTATAGATATAGCCAATATATATCTTGTATTTAACCTATGTAACACTATAGAATAAAACAAAACAGCATCAACTAATATTATGATGGTTAAATGACTTGTACATTCTGATTACATGTCAGCAATTTAATATACATCTTTTAGAAAGCTTTTTAGTTTCTATCATCCACAGTAAGTTTAATGTGAAATATAAACTTGACATGACACCAGCATATATAAAACATTAATCAAATGTATCAGATATTGTTAAGAGCTGATCTTTTAACACATCATCTAACTACCAGGTTCTTCTTTGAGAAACAGGTATCACCATTTTCATGGAACCACAAAAAGAGAATATTCCATGTCTTTAAATTATCTGTATGAGTAGCCACACCAAAAATACTTAAGAAATAATTTTTGGCCAAACATTTCAAAGGACTTCAAAATGTTACAATTACCTAACAGGACTTGCAAATAAAAGAAGAAAATGAACTAGCTGTACCTTGGCTAGTCTCTCACACACTGCGTGCCCTGTTCTTCCATGTTTCCAATGATACTATGAGTACAACACTCTGTCATTCTTTCATGCCTGGTAAGGTCTTTTCTGAAACCCATCTTAAACATTATATTCCTGATAAACACTCTTCCTATCCCCCCATGCGGAATTAGTCACTCCTTTTGATGGTTTCTACTGTGCTTTTCCAGATTACCACACAACTTATGTTAACTGCTTTTGTTTGACTTCATAGCTCCAACACTGCAATTGTAATAGGCACTCAATATAGTGGGTTAAACAATTACACTGACACAATCAAGGGAATCAGAACATTAGTTCTTGAGAACATTTTTCTTGACGAAAAATATTTTGAGCAAATAAAAGTCATTATTCTGGTGAGGAAAGATCTGACTTCATGTTCGAATTCTATCCTTACCTACAAAGTACTAAAAGAAAAAAAAAAAGTAGTTTTATATCAGTATTATTCACTTCTCATAAGGTTTAGTATATTTTTAAAAGAAGTCCTATTACTTTGTCACACTGAAAAATTCTCATATATTATTGAGAATTCTGAGCAGTTCATTCATAACTCAGGTTTGAAATTTCTATACCATCAAAGAAACCGCTTCCTAAAGATGAAGATTTTAAGAATTTTGGAAAACAAAAGCAAAGCTTAAAACCAGTTAACATGAGTGCAAAAGGCGCAAACCACTGCCTGACCTAGCAGAAAATTAAATTTCTGCATGCCTATACAAAGAATAGTTGCGTTGCTTCACTTGCAAAACCTTGAGGAATTCATCAACTTGAGAAGGGGATACCATAAAAATTGAGAATTCAGTTTAGAGGAATGAACTGAAAGGGAACATGGTTTAAGATGATAGAACCATGTTCTTCCAATTGTAAAAAAAAAAAAAAAAAAAAAGGACTAGGCCATTACTTACAAACAGCACATTTCTGGGAAGGGTGAAAAGGATTAAAATAAATAAAGGAAAGTTTTTACACACAGCACAGCACAACTGACCTATACACAAAGGGCAGAGGCCATCTTTTGCCTCTGAGGTGAAAAGGAAGGAAGAAAACCTATGCCTTCTCCTTTGTGCCAACACTGGAAATAACTGAGCCAGAAGTCTGAAAGTTCTATTCTTATGTTAGTTAAAGGAATTACATAAAATTCTTGGTAAGTGAATAGACAGAATAATCTTTTATTAATAGAATTCTAAAGGAACTAATGCTGAAGCTGAATTATCATCCCCTTACCTTAGTGATGAGAATTCGGTATTTTTCTACCAGGTGGTCATTGTTGTGACAACCTGCTAGGAGCTGCCAGACTTCTCCTCGAAGAGCTTCAGGAACACCGCTTCTTACTAAGGATGACAACTGCTTTGGCCTCACGCTCAAGTTGAGATGCCTAAAAACAAAGCCATAAGCTGTAAGTGCATAAAAGACAGAGCTTTTAAAAGAGTGTTACTTTTAGGAAAGCTAAACTAAACGATATATAAAGACTTAATAAAAAACATTAATAAAGAAAAAAGCCTAGAACTAGACGTGGCCAATATAACTGTAAAAGATTGGGTGGAGAAAAAAATTCTGAAGTCAGACTGCGTCTTATGTATCTCTAAATTATTGGTCTAATTAAAAAAAAAATCAGAACTGGAAACTACAGCTTTATGGTTGTGACTTGTGCAAGAAAAACAAAGCAAAATTCTCAATAGTGGACACATAGCTAAAGATAAGAGCTCGGCTCTGCATCAAAATTAATAAGTAAACTGTATATTTTTATGTTTTAGGTAAAGATTTGTTCTAAGTAAGAATAAATATAAAAATAAATGCTTTCAGCAGTTTTTATGGTGCTTTAAATAAATTTTTAATAACTATGATGGATAAAAGTTTCTACTGTATTATTATATTGTCAAAACAAGTTACTAAAGTGTTGGAGCTTCATTTATTTCATCTACAAAATGGGGGGAATAAGACATCTCTTTGGTGGGGGGTTGCAGCATGCAGGATCTTATTTTTCAGATGATGATGAAAGTCACTTAGTTGTGGCCAACTCTTTGTGACCTCGTGGACTGCAGCCTGCTGGGCTCTTCTGTTCATGGAATTCTCCAGGCAAGTGTTCCCAGACCAGGAATCAAACCCATTGCCCCCTGCAGTGGAAGCCCGAAGTCCTAATCATCGGACCGCCAGGGAATTCCCTAAAATACTTTTACTGGGGGAAATAAAACATCTTGAAAAAGAATTTTTAGAAGTGTTGGTATTAACTTACAAAGTGCTTTTGCATTTAATTTTATTCGATCCTCACAACAACCATTTGAGGTATGTGGTAGTATCTCCAGTTCTACAGATGGAGAAAGAAGTTCAGGGAAGTTGATTAAGAGACTGAGGTAGACTCAAGCTCAATGAATGCTCTATCTGTTACATCACAGGTGCTTTGTGATTTGAGAGCCACCATTACTGAGTCAATAAAGCAAGATTCTGACATGGAGGAATTTCTGTGGCTATCAGATTTAAGCACAAGTTACCAGGACTTCCCTGGTGGCTCAGACAGTAAAGCGTCTGCCTACAATGAGGGAGATGTGGGTTCGATCCCTGGGTCGGGAAGATCTTCTGGAGAAGGAAATGGCAACCCACTCCAGTACTCTTGCCTGGAAAATTCCATGGACAGAAGAGCCTGGTAGGCTACCATCCATGGGGTCACAAAGAGTTGGACATGACTGAGCGACTTCACTCACTGGTACAAAATGACCACTATCAAAATATTGTACAGAAAGGTCTTGAGACTTCTCTCAAAATTCTCCCAGAACTCCAGCAGAATGAAACACAGTACATTTAAAAGTTATTAAAGTTATTAATTCTGTGATGATGCTAGCACCTTAATACAAGAGCTATAGACAGTTTAACACAGTTTTGGCTTTGCTTGGGGGAAAAAAAAATATATATATATACACACACACACACACACACACATATATATATATATAAGTTGAAGAGTTGGAAGTAGAAAGGACTAAAGTAGTTCCATTATCTAATCCAAGGATTGGCACACTATGGCCTATGGGACAAATCTGGCTCACCATGTGTTTCTGTAAACCAACTCTTACTGAAACACAAGCCATTTTTATTTATGTATTGTCTATGGCTGCTTTCACACTGCAACAGTAGAGGTGAGTAGGTGCAACAGAGTCTATTGACCACAAAACCTAAAATATTTATATTTGGCTCTTAAAAAAAAAACTAACCCAAGAATTATTTGATAACACAAGCTTGATTTATATTGGTAAAATCATTTTCAGAATAATTTTGTCACTGATGATAACTCAGCCAACTATTACTGACATTAGTTCTCTTAACCACTAAAATTCTTATCAAAATGAACCTGGAGAATTAGAGCACAAAGGTATATTTATTATAAACACTGACACTAAAATCTAATGTAGAGTTAAATCAGTTTTGGAATCAGACCTGAATATGTTAAAAATTCTGAGCCTGCTGTTTACTAACTAGAATTGTTGACTTAATCTCTAAGCCAGTTTCCTCATCTATAAAAATGGATACTATTTTATAAGGTTATTATAGTTGAAATAGAGCACATAACTTAGCACAGTACTGGGCACAGAGTAAATCTATTACTTCTTACTATGATTACTACCATTGCAACATCTATTATTCTTAATCTACAATAATCCTGCATGGTGGTTCTACAGACTTATATTTTGCAAATGAAGACAGATTCTCAAGAGTTAAGTGACCTGCCCAAGATCATACAGTTTAGAAACAGGAGAGGTAGGACCTGAAGCCAGGTCTACCAGGCTCTAAAATTCCATGACACGGTGATGATTCCTATCGTAAAACACATATAATAATGATGAAAAAATAATGACAAAATAAATTGAAGAAATATTATTATTTCTAAACACATGACTGAAATCAGCAAAAAAAAAACAGTTATAAACATCCTGAAGATAGGTGAGACAGATGGAAAGTTAGTTAACGTATTTGAAGGAGTATGATAAGGATATCATTTTATCAAAAGAATAACAAAATGGATAAACAAAAGCCTGATAACTAAACAAATTCCAAGCAATTGTATAAAACGCTGGTGGGTTCATTTTATAAAACTTAGAGCATTTAGAGTCTAAATGCTGTATCTATATAATTTTACATACACTATTATATAACCCATGTCAAGACTCAATTACGTTTCTATTTTAGAGCAGAAATCTTTTTATACAGATGAAATTTCTGCCAGCAGCAGTCCAAACACTCCAAATTCACTGAACTGAAAATATATTGTGATGAGAGCATCAGCAGGTTTGTCTCCTGATTGCTGAAGGAATGTAAAAAAATAAAAGAGAACTATTCCCCTGGGGGGGCTTCTGCAGATGTCATTTATTAAAACCACTTGTGTAAAGACAAACCATGCTTTGGTTTGCATTCTCCTCCTGTACACATTTGACATTTCCCAATTGGAGAGTGTTTTACCGAAAGTGTAAAGCTTTGTGAGAGTGCTAGAAGCAGATGATGCCCATTATAGTCCCAGCCCTTAAGGGCATGACGTTTGTTTTTAATGCTGAGACACAATTTTACTAAGAGCAGAGTGAAGGTTTCAATAGTTAAAACTTTAGAGAAAAATCAGACTCCAAGTAGCAGGTCCATGGGGAGTTGGTATGATAACCCTAAGAACCAGAAAGTCAGAAACAGAAAACTGCTCAGATCATTTTCAAGTTCAGCTCTTTTCAGCATATACTGGCATCCTACACAGTGGGAAAAGTAAACGACATAAACGTCTCACCAACCTGATTTACCAGAATGTCTCTGATTTCACTAATAGATTACCTGAAGCAAGTGTACTCTTTTTAGACAGTCTATAGGATATTTCTTAACACTGTCATCAAACTGTCTCTTGAGCTGATGAGAAATTCCTGAATTTTACAAGTGTTACTAATTGGTAGAGCAATAAATATATACCATGTTTATAACATTCTGCTCTGTCACTTGAGGCATATAACAGAGATAGGGAAAAATCCCACTGCAGTCTCTATCATGGTTCTATGCATTGTGTGAGTATCTTCTAAGCTTTCCTGATTACTGTGTATTGCCTTAACTACTGTGTATTATCTTAACCAATCAACAATTCCTACCCACTTCAATATAAGTGACTTCTTTCCTTATTTATTTTCTCCATGGATTCCATGTTTGCATAAATATTTCTGCAGCACTGAAAGCTTACTAGGTTTCTGATATTTTGAAAGCTGATTTCAGATCTTCACGACTTCATTACCCTTATAAACCTCTACCAACAGAGATTCTCGAATGTGAACCTCATACTTAGGTTTTTATTATCAGCTCCAAAACTGAAAAATGTTTGGCAAAATTCCCTACCCATAACATAAGAACTGGAAAGGAGAACTATTCTATCACAACTTACCATTTAGACAGCAGTTCTCCCCATGTTTCAAGAATTTTTTCTGCACATTCTTTGGATACATCACCAGATCCACTCAAGAGAGGCTCATCGTTATCTTTAATAAACAAAACACACAAAAAAGGATAATAGAGGTAGCTATGCTAGCCAGAAGAATGACCTGGAAATGTAACAGCCAAATTTGAAAGATTTCATTGGGAGCACAGTATCATAACTTCTCTCTAAGCATATAGTCATAAATACAAGAAAAGTAAAAATGGCCCTAGGTGGAATGTTGCTGAAACTCTTTAATTCTCTTGCTTTTTATATATGCCTATATAATGTCAACTGAAAAAAGAGCCATACGACTATAAAATGATAGGACTCAAAGTATGGTATGTTCTCTTACCTGTTTCACAGCAAACAATGTCACACATGAAAATATATAGCAGTCTTACGTATAACAGCTAAAAGCACAAAACACACATGCATAAGCTTCCAAAATAGAAAAGCAGAGAGTATTTGAATAAACTTTGATATACGTTTACAATCCAAACTTGTGTTGACACTTTTTAACATAATGATTTGGCAAAATATTAAGTGCACATAAAATTAAAATAAGAACTAAATCTTATAGAGCTATGATTTTTTCTTTCCTCTTTTATGTTTTTATGACTTTCTAAATTTTCTATACTGGCATGGATTAATAGAAAGCATAAAAATACTTTCTAAAAAGGACCAAGATGAATCATTTCAAACTTTGTTCAAGTAATCAGGAAATGTAAATCTGAATACAAATTTAAGGATTATAAGATTTAAAGACAATGAAAAAAAGTGATAATGATAATAAAGGAATGTGAGAGAAATGAAAAAAGTAATGAAAGTAGTGGGAAAATAAGATTTACTTAATCTTTTTTGTTGGACACTTAGGGAGTTTTCAACTTTTTGCTACAAATAGTATTAGGATGAACAGATCTCATTGTTTTTTATTGGGTATATGCCCAGAAGGGAACTTCCTGAGTTAAAAAAAAATGTATGCTTTTAAGGATTCTGAAACTTATGACCAACTGCCTCCCAAAATGGTTTTTCCAACTGACATTTGCACTAGTTGGGTAAAACAGTACTTGTTTCCATGTCAACTCAATCAATGCTGTTTCTAAATGTTTTTGTTTAACCTGCCTTTAAAAACTTTGTATCTTAAAAAAAAAAAAAAGTTTGGATCTTAACATCGCTTGATGATTATATCATGAATTGGCATCCCTTTAGTGATAGTATATCTGTACTGATTTTAAAGGTTCAGAAATCCAGGATATTTATTACTAAATTTATTTACATTATAATATCTTGAACATTATCAGCAGTTTTCACAATGAGTTCGGGAAGAAGACAGGCCGAATATAAGTGAGACCTCCGCAGATGAATAAGGAAAAGAGAAAGGCTCAAGGGCACTGACATAATGTCCCTCTGCTTCACTACTTTCCAGAGCTGGCCGTACTCTAAATGCCTCAAGTAATTCTCCACTCATTAAAAATGTCAATATAACACAATGTCTTTGGGTGATGGCAGCTATTTTAAAATGTATTAAAATTTACAAGAGATAATTCCTTTAAAGAGATTAGGAAGACTTATCTTACAAAATTCTCTTTTATTGTTTGGATGTGTTCAGAATGTTGCCTCTGAACACCTCCCCTTTATAACTGCTGGCTTCCTGCCCTGTAAGCACAAATGGCCAATGGATAAGGAGGCTCTTTAGAGGACTATAGCCATTTCTTTTCAGGGAGCAAACATCACAACAGGACCAAGTTCCCTGGTTTGTACACTGGATTAGACAGAATGAAGAGATGGTATGGCTGCAGTCTCGTCATTAACTTTTCACTATGGAAATGGATCTAGGAAGGCTACTCATCTTGCTAATATTTACTGAGCATTTATTATATACCAGGAATTGGACTACACACCACGGAAACAACATGGAACAGAAAGGGACACACTCTCTTCCTTTACAGAGCTTCTGTTCTAATGATCCTGATTCTCCCATGGACTGCCACCTGCCCTTAGTCCTTCTCTCTCCCCAGTTAAGTGCTGTCAGCAGAGGCCTTCTGAATCCCCTCAATTATATTAAAAACACCGTGCCTATTATAGACTAGAACTACATCTCAGTCTTGATGTTATCTATTAGCTGGGCCCAAATTTCTTTTTAACTGGTAGATATCCTTTAACACCTATAATATGGAGATTTGAACAGTCTCTGGTTTCACAATAAATGGTGTGTCTTTCTGAACTTTTGCCAAGTCTTAAAGGGAGGAAAGTTCTGTAAATTTTTATTTGCTCTGCATCTTAAGCAATGTTGACACAAAGGAAAACTGCAAGTCTCCAGAACCAGTTATATGGTCAATTTCAAACAGGAGGAACAATTTGACCCTTCCTGGACTTAAAACATGACTTAAATTGTCTCTGCAGGAGACTCTAAACTGTATACTAACTTTTCAAAAACATTTGTGCCTTCTTTGCACTTCAAAATGCTTTATGTGAATGCATGCTCATAGATGATAACACAATAGAGCTCAGACTGCTAATTCACAAACCTGGATTAAAATCCTCCCTGCCAATTTCTAAATATTGCGACATTAGGCAAACTCACTTTCCTTATGTTCAAAATAAGTCTTATTTTTCAGGAATTTGTGTGGATTATATAAACAAAGTATTATCTTACTTCATAAACAAAGTGTCTGTCTACCACACTAAGCATCTAGCAACTGGTGGCCATTAACATTGCCAATAAATGATCCTAAGTTGATTAGTTATAGGAAAAGTAGAAGTTATGGGGAAGAACAGGAATTGGGAAGTCAGCACTTGCTCTAAACTTGGAAAAAGTACATATAATCATGGACACATATTTCTTCTACCCCAATCAAACATTCCTATCACCCTGATGCTTCTGTTAATGTACTTTTTTTAGCCAGAAGTGTCCAAACCAGCACATTTATCTCTGAATTCTCCCTGCACTTTGAAAGTTCCAGCTAAAAAAAGAGTCACGGTGCTCCACCACATACTCCACAATGAAAACTGAATTCTCTCCTATGAATTTCCAGAACACTCCCTGTGAACCTCACATAGATGGATACCTCTTACGACTTTTCATAATCAGCTTGGTTTTGCCCTTAAAAATAAAGCTCTGGTACAAAATGCCTTCCAAACTTTCATTTTTCCTGTATTCCTTCCCTCCATTTCTCACTCTGACACAGAACTGACAGAACAATTCACAGACATAATCATGAAAAAGAGAGAGGAGGAAAAAAAAAAAAGAACTGGTTGATTCCTAGTATTTATCAGTGTGAAAATCCAATAATGTATAAATCAGTTGAGATGGAAACATTTATTTAGGCAGAAGCTGTGTCAAATTTGCTCTAAAAATGTGCTGTATTAATTCACTAAGCTAGCAGAGACTGATTCTTTTTAAAAAAAGCACTAATTATAAATCTCATTTTTTCTAACTTGGCTATAATTACCTCAAAGAAAGTCCAATGGCAATCATTTTTTATCTCCCATAGTCCTTTGCATAGACTCTCATAAACATTTATTAAAAGTATTCAAAACACTATGTCACTTTATCACTTCCCTGATAAAACTGTAATGGTCTGTGTACACCACCCAAAATAGAAATTAAGTTCTCCCTACAATTTACCTTCCTCTTCATCATCTTCTGGAGGAGAAGGTATCATTGAACTCTGAGATCCTGACTGTGGCAGTCGAATGGAGGGACTGGCTGTAGTTTTCCTCCTCTCTCTCTCTGATTCACTTTCCAAGCATACAACTTCGTATAAAGTGTCAGTATTGTTCTTTCTCTCCTTTTGCTTTATCTTAAAGAGGAAAACACATTATTTATCAAGTGATAAAAATTTTTTCTAAATTGAGCACTACTTCTGATTTTACATAGGATCTGAGAATAAAAAGGTATTACTTTTAATATTTAAACTAAATGTAACCTTTTCTAAGCAGAAAAACATATGTTTAGGCTTAAAACCCTTAAGAAAATAGGATATTTACTGAATAGGATTCTAATTTTGCAATTTTATTTTCTGTATTTAGACTGTATCATCAAACATCCAACTACCAATATTTAGTAAGTTAACTTAAAAAGTTAACTGTTCGGTAGCTTCCCAGTTATGTTAAAATTTTGCTCAAGGTTTCCTATATAAAACTGTATATTAAAAATGTTTTAGAAATAATCTAAAACATACAGTTTAAAACTAAGAATGTCTTATCTCCATGCCCCTACCACCAAATCCTTTGGCCTAGTGATAACAGAATAGGTAACTTTTCTTCCAACTGAAAGCTACAAGTGGTGGGAGGAGAGGTAAATGACAGAAAAGAGATCAATGGAGTTCACAAAATTTTTGATAACTGAAATTGTTTTGTATTTTGGGTTTATCTTGAGGTAAGCACATAACATTTTAAACTGATCTAAAAAAAATTAAGAGTAGGGAATATAAAATTTTACCAGTACAATATTTACATACATTAATATTCCATATTACAGTCAGTTTAAGGAGGAGGAAAAAAAGAGTGAAATACAGAGCAGGATGAAAAGACAGAACTGTAGGAAAATAAAGAGAGAAAACTAGAACAGAAAGGCAGCAACACCAAAGAGAAAGATACACATGCATGAAGTAAAGATACAGAAGGGGGAGGGCAATAAGAGGTTCATTAGAAATATCAGGCAGAGAGCAGATATTACCATCTTCTTAATGTTTATTTGGATTCTTAAGAAAAACTACCCCAATCCTAGAAGGCTAACATAGTAGCAACAGGTCCTTTCAACAGCATCCTGAAGCACTGTTTAATTAAGTAGTTGGTAAACTTTTCTGTAAAGGGCCAAACAGTAAATATTTTAGTCTATGTGGGCCAGTAGTCTCTGCTGCAACTCCTCAACTCTACCATTACGGTACAAGAGCAGTCATAGACAGTGAGCATGACTATGTTTCAAAACTTTTTTATACAAACCAGTCAGGCCAGATTTGACCCACAGATCAGATGTGCTGACTGTTTTAACATGTACAAAGGATTATTAAATTTTCAAGATGAACAAATGACTTAATTACTTACTATTAATTAAAGGACCCAGACTCTGTGAAATTACATATTAACCTCTAGGTTTGTGACCAATAGCTAAACAAATAATTTCTGTACAACAGAAAAGATAACCCAAAGATTACCTACAGTACATTAAACAGTTTTGTTTCTATCCCAACAATCTTGTTCTAATATTTTTTTCCTAAGAAAAGACTATATAAATTCAAGTTCCTCAAATACTTGGAACCAGTTTTACCATCTTACTGGTTCCCTCATTACTTAATGAATTATATTAAAACTATGACATATGTTCATTCTAAATTTGCAATTATGATTTTTAACTTTCAAATATTCTGCTTAGATTGGTCAAAGGATTTACTTTTGTTTTTGCTTAAATTATTCTCTAAAACATTACTTAATTTCTTTCTAAAATAGTTCAAAGATCAACATAACTTATTACCTTAAAAATTTTTTTCCCCAGAAACTATATAAACGTTAACAACCCCTGCACTTCACCTTGAACTCCCCTTTGAGTAATAGTGACCAGAGCAATCCTGTCCATTGGAAGTCAGATAAATATGGAGTCAAGATGATTTGTTAAATACAAAAAGAAAAATCTACTTTTACAAAAGAGAAACCTAGTAGTACCATCTTAACCAAGTTATCATACATCTCAGGAATAGTTCAGTAACCTGTGGGTCCTGATCTAGCAGTTCAAGAGTTCTAGCACAGAAATCATTTTCTATCTTGAGAGGTACAGTGAAATACTGCATATGGGTGAGTATGCCCACGAATACATACACACAGGCTTCCCAGGCAGCACAGTGGTAAAGAATCTGCCTGCCAATGCAAGAGACTTGGGTTTGCTCCCTGGGTTGGGAAGATTCCCTGGAGTAGGAAATTGCAACCCATTCCACTATTCTTGGTTGGAAAATTACATGGACAGAGGAAACTAGTAGGCCACAGTCCCTGGGGTCACAAAGAGTCAGATGTGATTGAATGCACGCACAGATGCGCATGCACACACACACACAGCAAGTACATGCACAGACAGAAGCTTGGGTTTCCAACATGGATGGTTATACTAATTACTTGTCTATGAACACTGGACACATCAATTAGTCTTTCAGACATTAGCTTCTTCATTTATAAAATAATAAATTTATAAAACATTTTAAGACCCCTACAGTGTATTTCAGATCAGATCAGTTGCTCAATCGTGTCCAACTCTTTACGACCCCACGAATTGCAGCACGCCAGGCCTCCCTGTCCATCACCAACTCTTGGAGTTCACTGAGACTCACATCCATCGAGTCAGTGATGCCATCCAGCCATCTCATCCTCTGTCGTCCCCTTCTCCTCCTGCCCCTAATCCCTCCCAGCATCAGACTCTTTTCCAATTAGTCAACTCTTCGCATGAGGTGGTCAAAGTACTGGAGTTTCAGCTTTAGCATCATTCCTTCCAAAGAAATCCCAGGGCTGATCTCCTTCAGAATGGACTGGTTGGATCTCCTTGCAGTCCAAGGGACTCTCAAGAGTCTTCTCCAACACCACAGTTCAAAAGCATCAATTCTTCGGCGCTCAGCCTTCTTCACAGTCCAACTCTCACATCCATACATGGCCACAGGAAAAACCATAGCCTTGACTAGACGGACCTTTGTTGGCAAAGTAATGTCTCTGCTTTTGAATATGCTATCTAGGTTGGTCATAACTTTCCTTCCAAGGAGTAAGCGTCTTTTAATTTCATGGCTGCAGTCACCATCTGCAGTGATTTTGGAGCCCCCCAAAATAAAGTCTGACACTGTTTCCCCATCTATTTCCCATAAAGTGATGGGGCCGGATGCCATGATCTTCGTTTTCTGAATGTTGAGCTTTAAGCCAACTTTTTCACTCTCCATTTTCACCTTCATCAAGAGGCTTTTTAGTTGCTCTTCACTTTCTGCTATAAGGGTGGTGGCATCTGCACATCTGAGGTTATTGATATTTCTCCCGGCAATCTTGATTCCAGCTTGTGTTTCTTCCAGTCCAGAATTTCTCATGATGTACTTTGCATATAAGTTAAATAAGCAGGGAGACAATATACAGCCTTGACGAACTCCTTTTCCTATTGGGAACCAGTCTGTTGTTCCATGTCCAGTTCTAACTGTTGCTTCCTGACCTGCATACAAATTTCTCAAGAGGCAGATCAGGTGGTCTGGTATTCCCATCTCTCTCAGAATTTTCCAGTTTACTGTGATCCACACAGTCAAAGGCTTTGGCATAGTCAATAAAGTAGAAATAGATGCTTTTCTGGAACTCTCTTGCTCTTTCTATGATCCAGCAGATGTTGGCAATTTGATCTCTGGTTCCTCTGCCTTTTCTAAAACCAGCTTGAACATCAGGAAGTTCATGGTTCATATTCTTCATATTGCTGAAGCCTGGCTTGGACAATTTTGAGCATTACTTTACTAGTGTGTGAGATGAGTGCAATTGTGCAGTAGTTTGAGCATTCTTTTGCATTGCCTTTCTTAGGGATTAGAATGAAAACTGACCTTTTCCAGTCCTGTGGCCACTACTGAGTTTTCCAAATTTGCTGGCATATTGAGTGCAGCACTTTCACAGCATCATCTTTCAGGATTTGAAATAGCTCAACTGGAATTCTATCACCTCCACTAGCTTTGTTCGTAGTGATGCTTTCCAAGGCCCACTTGACTTCACATTCCAGGATGTCTGGCTCTAGGTCAGTGATCACACCATCGTGATTATCTGGGTCGTGAAGATCTTTTTTGTACAGTTCTTCCGTGTATTCTTGCCATCTCTTCTTAATATCTTCTGCTTCTGTTAGGTCCATACCATTTCTGTCCTTTATCAAGCCCATCTTTGCATGAAATGTTCCTTTGGAATCTCTGATTTTCTTGAAGAGATCTCTAGTCTTTCCCATTCTGTTGTTTTCCTCTATTTCTTTGCATTGATCGCTGAAGAAGGCTTTCTTATCTCTTCTTGCTATTCTTTGGAACTCTGCATTCAGACGTTTATATCTTTCAGTGTCTTTAGCAATGCAAATTCTGTAATTCTATAATTTTAAGAATTTAAGAATGATTAGTTGGTCTTTTATTCACCTTATGTTACTGTTGGAAAATCTAGTCTTTGGACCATTTCTTCCTCTTTCTTTCCTCACTAATTTTAAAAGTTTCTTCTCTAATATGATGCCATCTTAATATAGGAATTCCCACAGTTGGGAAGGGTTCCAGGCTAAAAAGGAGCTACTGAGTCACCAGATAATTTTAGGGAAAGGAAAAAGAATAAATTTTTAAACATGCATTTTTAATAACGTTTCTATAACTGTTTTTCCAAGCTGTTTAGTAGCTAAGATGTGTTAGACTCTTTTGCGACCCCATGGACTGTAGCTCTCCGGGCTCCTCTGTCCATGGAATTTTCCAGGCAAGAATACTGGAGTGGGTTGCCATTTCCTTCTCCATGTTTCCCCATACTTATGGCAAAAACCAGAAACTACATATTGAATATTTAAGAAATTTTGTCTGTAGCAGTGTTTCCTTTTCTGTCTAATGAAAACTGCAAAGAGGTTAAAATTTCAAATTATGTTTAATTTGACTTAAATCCCCAAAATTCTCTTATAGAAAGAAAGACAAAATAAGTACATTTCTATGGGAAGAACCTTCATTTCTAACAGTCTTAGAAGGCTTATGGTATAAAACTTGTTCAAATGACATCCCATAAAATCTATTTTACATCTTTGGATCTATAAAATATAAACACTATCCTCACTATGGAATATGGATCACTATGGAAATTGGTCCAGAATGTGGTCCACTGGAGAAGGGAATGGCAAACCACTTAGTATTCTTGCCTTGAGAACCCCATGAACAGTATGAAAAGGCAAAATGATAGGATACTGAAAGAGGAACTCCCCAGGTCAGTAGGTGCCCAATATGCTACTGGATCAGTGAAGAAATAACTCCAGAAAGACTGAAGGGATGGAGCCAAAGCAAAAAGAATACCCAGCTGTGGATGTGACTGGTGATAGAAGCAAGGTCCGATGCTGTAAAGAACAATATTGCATAGGAACCTGGAACGTCAGGTCCATGAATCAAGGCAGATTGGAAGTGGTCAAATAAGAGATGGCCAGGGTGAATGTTGACATTCTAGGAATCAGCGAACTAAAATGGACTGGAATTGCTGAATTTAACTCAGATGACCATTATATCTACTACTGCGGGCAGGAATCCCTCAGAAGAAATGGAGTAGCCATCATGGTCAACAAGAGAGTCCAAAATGCAGTACCTGGATGCGATCTCAAAAACAACACAATGATCTCTGTTCGTTTCCAAGGCAAACCATTCAATATCACAGTAATCCAAGTCTGTGCCCCAACCAGTAATGCCAAAGAAGCTGAAGTTGAACGGTTCTATGAAGACCTACAGACCTTTTAGAACTAACACCCAAAAAAGATGTCCTTTTCATTATAGGGGACTGGAATGCAAAAGTAGGAAGTCAAGAAACACCTGGAGTACCAGGCAAATTTGGCCTTGGAATACGCAATGAAGCAGGGCAAAGACTAATAGAGTTTTGCCAAGAAAATGCACTGGTCATAACAAACACCCTCTTCCAACAACACAAGAGAAGACTCTATACATGGACATCACCAGATGGTCAACACCAAAATCAGATTGATTATATTCTTTGCAGCCAAAGATGGAGAAGCTGTATAAAGTCAACAAAAACAAGACCAGGAGCTGACTGTGGCTCAGACCATGAACTCCTTATTGCCAAATTCTGACTGAAATTGAAGAAAGTACGGAAAACCACTAGACCATTCAGGTATGACCTAAATCAAATCCCTTATGATTATATAGTGGAAGTGAGAAATAGATTTAAGGGCCTAGATCTGATAGATAGAGTGCCTGATGAACTATGGAATGAGGTTCGTGACATTGTACAGGAGACAGGGATCAAGACCATCCCCATGGAAAAGAAATGCAAAAAAAGCAAAATGGCTGTCTGAGGAGGCCTTACAAATAGCTGTGAAAAGGAGAGAAGTGAAAACCAAAGGAGAAAAGGAAAGATATAAACATCTGAATGCAGAGTTCTAAAGAATAGCAAGAAGAGATAAGAAAGCCTTCTTCAGCGATCTATGCAAAGAAAGAGAGGAAAACAACAGAATGGGAAAGACTAGAGATCTCTTCAAGAAAATCAGAGATTCCAAAGGAACATTTCATGCAAAGATGGGCTTGATAAAGGACAGAAATGGTATGGACCTAACAGAAGCAGAAGATATTAAGAAGAGATGGCAAGAATACACAGAAGAACTGTACAAAAAAGATCTTCACGACCCAGATAATCACGATGGTGTGATCACTGACCTAGAGCCAGACATCCTGGAATGTGAAGTCAAGTGGGCCTTGGAAAGCATCACTACGAACAAAGCTAGTGGAGGTGATAGAATTCCAGTTGAGCTATTTCAAATCCTGAAAGATGATGCTGTGAAAGTGCTGCACTCAATATGCCAGCAAATTTGGAAAACTCAGCAGTGGCCACAGGACTGGAAAAGGGCAGTTTTCATTCCAATCCCTAAGAAAGGCAATGCCAAAGAATGCTCAAACTGCCGCACAATTGCACTCAGCTCACACACTAGTAAAGTAATGCTCAAAATTCTCCAAGCCAGGCTTCAGCAATATATGAACCGTGAACTTCCTGATGTTCAAGCTGGTTTTAGAAAAGGCAGAGGAACCAGAGATCAAATTGCCAACATCCGCTGGATCATGGAAAGAGCAAGAGAGTTCCAGAAAAGCATCTATTTCTGCTTTATTGACTATGCCAAAGCCTTTGACTGTGTGGATCACAATAAACTATGGAAAATTCTGAAAGAGATGGGAATACCAGACCACCTGATCTGCCTCTTGAGAAATTTGTATGCAGGTCAGGAAGCAACAGTTAGAACTGGACATGGAACAACAGACTGGTTCCCAATAGGAAAAGGAGTTCGTCAAGGCTGTATATTGTCTCCCTGCTTATTTAACTTATATGCAGAGTACATAATGAGAAACGCTGGACTGGAAGAAATCAAGATTGCCGGGAGAAATATCAATAACCTCAGATATGCAGATGACACCACCCTTATAGCAGAAAGTGAAGAGCAACTAAAAAGCCTCTTGATGAAGGTGAAAGTGGAGAGTGAAAAAGTTGGCTTAAAGCTCAACACTCAGAAAACAAAGATCATGGTATCCAGTCCCATCACTTCATGGGAAATAGATGGGGAAACAGTGGAAACAGTGTCAGACTTTATTTTGGGGGGCTCCAAAATCACTGCAGATGGTGACTGCAGCCATGAAATTAAAAGACGCTTACTCCTTGGAAGGAAAGTTATGACCAACCTAGATAGCATATTCAAAAGCAGAGACATTACTTTGCCAACAAAGGTTCGCCTAGTCAAGGCTATGGTTTTTCCTGTGGTCATGTATGGATGTGAGAGTTGGACTGTGAAGAAGGCTGAGCACCAAAGAATTGATGCTTTTGAACTGTGGTGTGGGAGAAGACTCTTGAGAGTCCCTTGGACTGCAAGGAGATCCAACCAGTCCATTCTGAAGGAGATCAGCCCTGGGATTTCTTTGGAAGGAATGATGCTGAAGCTGAAACTCCAGTACTTTGGCCACCTCATGCGAAGAGTTGACTCACTGGAAAAGACTCTGATGCTGGGAGGGATTGAGGGCAAGAGGAGAAGGGGATGACAGAGGATGAGATGGCTGGATGGCATCATTGACTCGATGCACGTGAGTCTCAGTGAACTCCAGGAGTTGGTGATAGACAGGGAGGCCTGGCGTGCTGTGATTCATGGGGTCGCAAAGAGTCGGACACGACTGAGCGACTGATCTGATCTGATGGAAATTACGAAACAGAAAATGTAGCTAGTCCAATGATTGCCGCAAGAGGGCCTCAGTTAGTGGCAGCTGCTATGAATTTTTGAAGCAAAGAATGTAAAAGCGGAAATTAACAAACTTAGATTATGTTAGAATGAATGAGAATTAAGAGTGTCCTAAGTGCGCTAAGACAGGAAAAAAACTGTTCAAATTCTTCATACTCTCTCTCTTCTGCCTTCAACTGACTACCCCTCACACCTACCCTCAAGACATCCAAATAAGGAGAAAAATGAGAGATTATTTTTAGGAATTCCCTGCTGTCCTCCCATCTTCCACATATAAACTTCAACTTTTCGCAAAGAAAATATTGACAACTCAGCCTATGTTTAGCTTGTAACTTTAGCAATGAGTCTAGAATAGTCTATCAGCCTAAGTCTTAGGCATACATTATATTTTTGGCTAGCATTTGTTAGCCTCATTAGATACATTATTCTAGATCAAACCACAGAAAAAATATTCCTGTAAACTTATGCAATCTTTGAATCAAAAGTTGTATAATATACGTCCTCAAGGTAAAGCAAGATCAGGGTAATCTTATTTATATTCACTAAGATAAAAGAAACAGAATCCTGTTTAAGAATTTTTTATATACAAATTTATACTAAAAAATATACAATTAAATTGCTGGCAAATGCTTACTCTAGAAACTACTAAGAATCATTTCTACCCACTCTTTAAACTTGTAAAATAATGCTTGCAAATTGGTTTTCTTTCTGAAGCATTCTTTCCCTGAAGCTAACCACTAAATAATCAAAAATGCTGTTCTGATTGCATGACTTAAGTGTTTTTTTCTGTCCCAGTGATATCCCTCCCAATAGCTAAAATGAATGAAGAACATGTATGTGCCAGGAACTCTTCCAAGTACGTTATATAGTTTCTCATCTACTGTCACAATAATGCTCTCAGGAAGATTCTATCACTGCCATTTCAAAGCTGAGTAAACTGAGGCTCAGAGAGTTGAAGGAGCTTGCTCAAAGTCCTAAAGCTAGTCAATGGTAAGATCCATGTACTGTGACTCAAAAGCCAAGTTCTAGATGATAATCCTATAATCCTTTGCTCCTGTCACAGTGAAGATCTGGGACCCAGGTTTACTTTGTGTCTTAAGATAACGCTGAAAAGAAATTCCTGTTCTGCTTGTTACCTTTTTCTAACTATAACCAAAAGGCCTAACTTGGACACACTGGAACTAAAATACTTACTGCTACAGAAAAGTATATTTGGGTAAATCCACATATAATATTATAATCTTGTATAATGGAATTTCAATGTTACATGAAATAAAATTCATAAATTTTTTGGAGAACTATGTTCAAGATGTTTGGGGTATCAGTGAAGAGATCAGAAATATTGCCTTAGGAGGTTTCTAACACTAAAAACACTTAATAAACCAAAAACAAAGTATACTTTGCAGTATATTAGAAGCTAACACCCTTGTATGTAAAAAAATTAAAAAACACTTTTTTATCAACAGAGAGGGAATTGGCAGTACCAGTCGATAACTGGGCAAACTGCAGTGTTAAATGGGGGTGGTGAGGAGTTGCTAAGAAATCTAACCGAAGACCTGAGGACTTGAAGGAGGTGAATAATAGCCAGTGGAATCCAGGGAGGAGCATCTGAAGTAAAAGGAACAGTTAATAGCAAAGGCCCTAAGAGCATGGTTAGAGCAGAGGAAGCAAGAAGTAAGAGGAGTTAGTTTACAATAGGCAGCAGATCAGATAGGGTCATATAACCCACTACATGGACTCAGGATTTTATGGAGTAAAACAGGATTAGAGAATTTGAGCAGAAAAATGATGCAATTTGACACTAGGCTGCTATATTAAGAATATAATATATCAAAAGGTCACAAAAATAGAAATAGAGATGTGTGAAAAAGACATTCCAATAATCCAAGTAAAAACAATGATTCGGATGAAGTTAACGTAATCTAGGTGGTAAGAAATGGTCAGCTTTTAGGTATGCTTTAAAAATAGACAGAATTTCTTGACAGACAGGATTTGGTGTGTGAAAAAATAAGAGAGTAAAATTCTTGGTCAAAGTAACTACTAGGACAAGATGCCCATAAACTGAGATGGTAAAGACAGGTAAGCAGAGTATTTTAAGGGTGAGGGATGAAATAATGACATCTTTTTTGGACATGGTAAATTTGAGATATTCTGAAGGCTAAGTCAAAGAGTGGTATTTAAGGAGGAGGAAGTAATTATCTGTATTAAATGCTCCTGACACATTAAGTAAGATGAAAACTCAGACTGACCACTGGATTCAGCAATTCAGGTCACCATGAACTTGATTACTTTCGAGGAGTTCTGACAAACGAAAAGCAAAGAAAGGAGCAGTAAGTTGCGGAGCAACTGGGGTCCCAAAAAAAAGGCTAAAAGAAGGGAACAGAAATTTTATCTGCTGCTCACCACAGGAATGACAGAGTATAGAGTTTGACCGAATTAACTTTTTTTTTTTTTAAAGTTCAATACTCAGAAGACCATAACATAATCTCTATAGTTTAAGCATTTAAAGTGTCTAATATATAATCCCAAAATACTAGAAAAAGAAACATGAAAATATGTCTCTCCAGACTCAGATTTAGCAGCCCAAGATTTTTAAAGTAATTAAAGTTATGCTCAAGAATATATAAGAAGATCTGCTTAAAATAAAGATCAAGGAGGTAATCACATAAAAAACCAGAAACCATTAAACCATAGGGACATTCCCGGAAAAAAAAAACAAGATCCGAAATTAAAAAAAAACTCATTGAATAAGGTTACCAACAAATTGGAAATGATAAAACAAAGTGTCAAGTGAACTTTAAGTTAGGTCAACAGAAAGTATCCTATCTAACAACAACAACAAACAAAAATATTTGGAAAAATAAAAGAATCTCAGAGGTCTGTGGGATAACAAAAGGTAGAAAATACATATGATTGGAATCCCTTAAGGAGAGAGAAGAGAGATGTGCCAGAGAAAAAATTTGGAAGAAATAATGGGTCAGATTTTCCAAAAAAAAATGGTAAAAGAAAAGAAAATAAATAAATAAATTTAAAAATTCACGAAGCCCAGCAAACCTGAAGACAAACAGAAAGAAAAACCACACCTAGGCACATCATAGTTAAAGGTCTAAAAACCCAAGATACAAAATAATATCAAAAGCAGCCAGAGAAAATGACCCATTACAAGTATAAATGCATGCTGACTTCTCTTCAAAAACAGTGAGAATCACAAGACTGTGAGATGACATCTATAAGTGCTGAAAGTAAAAAACTGAACCCTATATCCAGAGAAAATATCCTACTGGAATAAAACTGAAATAAAGACTTTTAGATAAAGAAATCTGACAGTTCACTAAAGAAATTCCTTTAGAAGAAGCTGCTCAGGTTTAAGGCAAATGAGACCAGAAAGAAACCTGGCTCTTCAGGAAGAAATGAAAAGCAGAAAACAAAAAACAGGTGGGTAAAAATGAAAGACAACTTTCCTCTTTAATATATTTAAAATACACATGATCATTTAAAGATCTAACTAATAGCTTGTATTAATGATAAATCAGCCTCAGAAGTGACTTCTCTCATTTCCCCCTCTATATTGATAGGAAGGTATAGTACCTGTTTTAGTTTCAAAAAGAAATTTTCAGTAGTACTACGTTTGCTGAAGGGCCAGAATAATCTTTCATTAGGTGAGCAAACTCGGACTTTTGTCTCTAGAAGAAAGCGAACAGGCTCTTGTACTTCTGTTATTACCAAATCAACAGCTGTGGTCATAAACAGCACTTTATCTAGGGAGAGAGAAGGGAGAAGCAAATTTAAGTGGAAATATATTTGCTCACATAATTAAATTACAAGTTTTAAATGACATTCAGAAAAAGTATGAACAGCTTGAAAAAAGTTTATGCATAGCATATCTGAAAAACTGCACAGGAAATTAGTCACAGTGGTACCCTTTAGGGTGGGACACTAGAACTGTGGCAGACTTTTACTTTTCCTTATATATCCTTTGAATTTGAAATGATATATAAATATATTATCGCTCCACAAAAAAGTCATACTTAGAAGCCTGTAAATAAATAAGCATGTAAATAGAAAAGGAAGCAGGAAAAGAAAAATTGAGGAAAGGAGAGGGAGGAAAAAATACTTTGTTTACAGGTTAAAGTTAATAATAAATTCAAAGAACTATTCAAATTCCTTGGTTTCATCAGAATTAGATACACACTAAATATTTCTCAAATAAGTAGAACTAAGATTTGGGTATCCTCTTGGGACTAAAATTTCTGTTCATGATGTCACCAATCTGCACCACCTTTAGGAGTTTCTTCATTTACAACTTGAAAATGTGGGGATTTTGGATTCCAGCTCCCAGTAATAACATAGGACTTTCCATCTGAACTTTTGCCCATAGATTCCTAAAGAAAAGAATAACAACAACATTAATGCCAAAAAAATAACAGCTAATCCTCATTCTGTTGCCTTAAAAAAAAGTTGTAAAAATATAAGACTATAAAATACGATCACTGGGACGACCCAGAGGGATGGTATGGGGAGGGAGGAGGGAGGAGGGTCCAGGATGGGGAACACATGAGAAATAAAGGAATAAAAAATTAAAAAAAAAAAAAAAAACGATCACACACATATATATATATATATACACACACACACGAAAAGTCAAGAGTATATATAGATTACAGCTAAAAATGTGCCAATTATTTATGCAACTGCTCCTGAAGTTATATATAAAGTGAATGCTTACAAATCATATCAAACTGTACAGACATCAGGAAAATTTACTACTTACACCTATGTTGAATTCTTCTGTCAAGTGAACAATTACTACATAAATTTTAGTTATTAAAATAAAGATTTTCATTTAATAGCAATCGTATATACACTGCATACTTTTCTAAAGCTCATAACAGTCTGCAAACAACTCTCTGACAAAATGTCTTTGACTCCAACATCAACCCTACACTATTGCAGTCAAGAAACTGAGACTAAGTAGGTATAAGGTCAGACTGGTAAAAAGCAAGGAGGAAATACCCTTATCTTTGCTTATTGCTTCATAAATGTGTTTTAACATTAGATTTGGTGTAACAATCTTTATAGAGGAGATAGCATACAAACTTAAAAAAAAAAAAGCTATCCTTACCAAATCTAACAAGTGCATGTCACTATTTCGTACATCTTTCCCTGGGCTAAGGAGAAGACCAAAACATCTGCAAAAAAAGAACCAATATAAATTTGGGAAAAAGACTACAGCAAAGATGTTTAAGTTAGATCACTGAAAAAAATTCTGACAGAAAAAAGGACATATTGAAATTATCAGTAAATTAGCATTATCAAAATCTATTTCTTGAATTGAGATTAACAAATTTTGTTTGCCTTTTATTTTCACATACTTGAAGTCAACATACGAGCTGAAGATATAGAGATACTTCAAAATAAATGAAATATACAGTTTAATAACCAAAAGAATTCCCCAGGGAGCAAAACAGTTTGCAAATTTTTGAATACAGTATATGACTGTTTCAGTAGATTGACAAGAAATAAAATTTATACTGAAGCCAACCTTACTAAAAACGTTTACCTTTCAATGGCAAGTTCTTTATTAGTTGTTTGTTGCACATAGATGACAATCTTCTTATCAATTCCTTGTCGGAGTTTAAAGCATTGTCTGTCTTTATCTTTAGGAACTGCGCTGTGGGACAACATGTTTCATCAATTTTGGAAAGCATTTCCTTGTAATATACACCAGAATAACTTTTGTTATGATTTGAAAATCAGGCACTAAAAAGAATTTTCTATGCCTGATAGTCAAATAACAGATATTATCATCTGCCCCTTGATGTGAAAAGATTATTACTGTATGTAAACCACTAAACCATTTTATAAGCCACTCATAAAAGCTACAAAACCACTCGTGTCTCCTGAAATGTAACTTTAGTTTTTTTTCTTTTTTGTTGCTGTGAAAATTGAGTTCAGCTAAGTCACTCAGTTGTGTCCGACTCTTTGCGACCCCATGAATCGCAGCACGCCAGGCCTTTCTGTCCATCACCAACTCCCGGAGTTCACTCAAACTCATGTCCATTGACTCGGTGATGCCATCCAGCCATCTCCTCCCTGTCGTTTCCTACTCCTCCTGCCCTGAATCCCTCCCAGCATCAGAGTGTTTTCCAATGAGACAAATCTTCGTATGAGGTAGCCAAAGTATTGGATTTTCAGCTTTAGCATCAGTCCTTCCAAAGAACACCCAGAACTGATCTCCTTTAGAATGGACTGGTTGGATCTCCTTGCAGTCCAAGGGACTCTCAGGAGTCTTCTCCAATACCACAGTTCAAAAGCATCAATTCTTCTGCTCTCAGCTTTCTTCACAGTCCAACTCTCACATCCATACATGATCACTGGAAAAACCATAGCCTTGACTACACGGACCTTTGTTGGCAAAGTAATGTCTCTGCTTTTGAATATGCTATCTAGGTTGGTCATAATTTTCCTTCCAAGGAGTAAGCGTCTTTTAATTTCATGGCTGCAGTCACCATCTGTAGTGATTTTGGAGCCCAAAAAATCAAGTCTAACACTGTTTCCCCATCAATTTCCCATGAAGTGATGGGACCAGATGCCATGATCTTAGTTTTCTAATATTGAGCTTTAAGCCAACTTTTTCACTCTCCTCTCTCACTTTCATCAAGAGGCTTTTGAGTTCCTCTTCACTTTCTGCCATAAGGGTGGTGTCATCTGCATATCTGAGATTATTGATATATCTCCCGGCAATCTTGATTCCAGTTTGTGTTTCTTCCAGTCCAGCGTTTCTCATGATGTACTCTGCACAGAAGTTAAATAAACAGGGTGACAATATACAGCCTTGATGTACTCCTTTTCCTATTTGGAACCAGTCTGTTGTTTCATGTCCAGTTCTAACTGTTGCTTCCTGACCTGCATACAAATTTCTCAAGAGGCAGGTCAGGTGGTCTGGTATTCCCATCTCTTTCAGAATTTTCCAGTATATTGTGATCCACACAGTCAAAGGCTTTGGCATAGTCAATAAAGCAGAAATAGTTGTTTTTCTGGAACTCTCTTGCTTTTTCCATGATCCAGTGGATGTTGGCAATTTGATCTCTGGTTCCTCTGCCTTTTCTAAAACCAGCTTGAACATCTGGAAGTTCACGGTTCACGCATTGCTGAAGCCTGGCTTGGAGAATTTTGAGCATTACTTTACTAGCGTGTGAGATGAATGCAATTGTGCGGTAGTTTGAGCATTCTTTGGCATTGCCTTTCTTTGGGATTGGAATGAAAACTGCCCTTTTCCAGTCCTGTGGCCACTGCTGAGTTTTCCAAATTTGCTGGCTATAGTGCAGCACTTTCACAGCATCATCGTTCAGGATTTGAAATAGCTCAACTGGAATTCCATGATCTCCACTAGCTTTGTTCATAGTGATGCTTTCTAAGGCCCACTTGACTTCACATTCCAGGATGTCTGGTTCTAGGTGAGTGATCATACCATCATGATTATATGGGTCGTGACTATCTATGCTATGGTAAAATCATAATTTATCTTGTGCTATGGCTAACTATATACACATATATTTTTTAAATAGGTCATATGGGTATACCACTTTTTCAAATAAGTCATATGGGTATACCACTGTATTTGGCTTTACGTATAACTGGCATACAACATAGTAGTTTCAGGTTTACAACATAATGATTTTATATTTGCATTTATTGTGAAATGCATAGTATTTTAACCATTGTATTACAGTCAACATTTAATTTCCACTTTTTAATTTTGCTAATATTGTGTTAAGAGGAACATTCATGCTGGTAACTCTCTTGGCATCTCAATTACTACAGAATCACTGGAAGAAAGGAACTGTGTTTGAAAAATTCAAATTTGACAAAGGCATCCTTGTCAATAATTTCATCACTGTATTAGGTTCTACAACACTCTTTTCTATTATAAATTCAGGAAAACATGCAACAAAAAGATAACACAGCCCTAACAAATGTGTAAAGAAATCTGACCATCCAGGGGTTTTCTGTACAGCATTTCCTTGATACACAGTTGAAAAGGGATATTTGTGATTGTTAACCTTTCTATCTTGAAAATGCCTAATCTCAGAAGGAGAAATTACCCTAGTGCTTCACTTCTGAGAGATCTTAGAAACCTTTCCTATTTATAACTTGGAATTTATAAACAATCTTCAATCTTTATTTTTAATAAAGGAAAAAAGTTTAAACTATTCTGTTTCTTAAAATGGAAAAAAATTATTATAAGGTTTATAGATTATGATTTCTACTTCCCAGTATAGGAATGCATATTGCAGAAAACACCATAATAATGTTGGTGTGAAAATAGAAATATAAATAAGAAAGCATAAAGTACAATGATTTATACTTTATTGTACAAACCAAGGTTGAAGCTGCATTGTATACTAAACTTGCCACCAGATGGCATGAGAATTCCAAAGTCTTTGAAGGGAGAGCAATGTTATCAGTTTCCCAAATGAAACAATCATTGTGCCTTTTAATTTAAAAGCAAAATATCAGAACCATTTATATTTTCATTTTATCTATTTTATGAGTAGTCATGAAGGAAAGAAAGTTCTACATGCAACTACTGATTGTGATACCAAGAAGCAACCGTTTTGTGATATGAGCTGTGGAGAAAAAAAAAGTCAGTCATCAAAAAAAAAAAAAAAAAAAAAAGTCAGTCATCTTGCAACCATAATAAACTTAGAAAGGATTTTTAGACTCTAGCCACTTCGTCTTAGAAATAAGGAAACTAATGTCACGAAAGAGGAGAGTGAAAAAGTTGGCTTAAAGCTCAACATTAGAAAACTGTGATCATGGCATCTGGTCCCATCACTTCATGGGAAATAGATGGGGAAACAGTGGAAACAGTGGCTGACTTGATTTTTTGGGGCTCCAAAATCACTGCAGATGGTGATTGCAGCCATGAAATTAAAAGATGCTTACTCCTTGGAAGGAAAGTTATGACCAACCTAGATAGCATATTGAAAAGCAGAAATATTACTTTGCTAACAAAGGTTCGTCTAGTCAAGGCTATGGTTTTTCCAGTGGTCATGTATGGATGTGAGAGTTGGACTGTGAAGAAAGCTGAACGCCAAAGAATTGATGCTTTTGAACTGTGGTGCTGGAGAAGACTCTTGTGAGTCCCATGGATTGCAAGATCCAACCAGTCCATCCTAAAGGAGATCAGTCCTGGGTGTTCACTGGAAGTCACTGGAAGGACTGATGTTGCGGCTGAAACTCCAATACTTTGGCCACCTCATGCGAAGGGTTGACTCATTGGAAAAGACCCTGATGCTGGGAGGGATTGGGGGCAGGAGGAGAAGGGGACGACAGAGGATGAGATGGCTGGATGGCATCACCGACTCAATGGACATGAGTTTGGGTGAACTCCGGGAGTTGGTGATGGATAGGGAGGCCTGGTGTGCTGCGATTCATGGAGTCGCAAGAAGTCAGACACGACTGAGCGACTGAACTGAACTGAATGTCCGAAATGTAAAGAAACTTGGAAAAGGTCACAGTGTAATGGTAGCAATAAGTAAACTAACCCTAAATTTTAATTTCTATTCCAGGGTTATTTTTACTACTTAAAAACCAGAACAAGTTATTTTTGACCCTATATGCAAGGTCACACTTGAGATACACACCATATTTCTCCCTTCCCAATGTGCTCCATTAAATTTTAATGATAAATCTTGATTTCAATAGCTTTAAGATATTTAGATTATTAAATACACCAACCAAAAAACAAAACAGAAAAAAACTCTAGCAAAACAAATCCAGCTATAGACCCAGGTGATGTAGCTCTATGTTTAATAAAAGCTGTCAGCCAGCTACTTTTAGTCTTACTAAAAGAACATGGTAACATATTTCCCTACATGAAATAATTTTTTTTATTAAAATTCTTTAAATCTTGCCTTGGCAATTTGCCTATTTATTTTCCTTTATCACTTACATTAAAAAAAAAACTCTACCTATAAAAGCAATCATTATATAATATATAATATAAAGGTTAGGTAATCTGACCTAGAATTTCCGTAAAAGCACAGATAGTTTAGCATGTTAATACAAACTCAAATAAAAAGAATAAAGTAAGATGCCCTACCTAAAATAACCTTTACCATCATCTTCTTTTATTTCTAGAGACACAGAGAAGGTAAAGATGTCACTGTCTGGAGTCTGAGGCGCAGCAGTTGCTGAAAGTGGGGTCTGCTTGGCAGAACGGCGGAAGGCAGTGGCAAAACTGTAAAGTATCCGGCTCACCTACAACCAAAAATGTTAGGAGATGGGCTGTTATTAAAAAAGTAAAATACTTTTGTTAAGGCTGAAGGTGACCTACGTTGTTTGAGGGAGGTAGTTCACCTTTCCTTCACTCATTTCTTTAATAAATTATCAAATTTATTAGACCTATAAAGCAAACAACACTAAAAATGACCAGAGTAGAGATTGTAAAAAAGGAATGACTGTGAACACTAGAAATCCAATTGAAAGATGATTTCCAAAATTGTTAGGAATTACTTGAATATATTTATTGTAATAAAGAATAATCCTCCAAGTTTAATTCTATAAGAATAGTTTGCAAATATGTCATTGCTAGAAGCAAGATGCCGATTTAATGCATTTAAACAGCGGTCAATTGGTCTCCTCTGACGCTCTTAGCAACAACAAGGTTCTGGCTAACCAAACTTTTATTCATATTTCAGGCCATCAAAATGGAACAAATAAAACAGTAGCAGAGAATTTAATTTGGCTTATAAATGACCACAGAAAATACTATAATCATTTCAATGATTCAAGGGTGAAGATGAAGTTTCATCTGTAGACATTTCCCTCTTCAGTACTTACAGCTTCTTGTATTTCACACCGAAAGACATGTATTCTGAAGAGCTCTGCATTGTAATGACTTTCAGTGAAAGCAAAACAGTCACTCTCAGGAGTTCCATCATGTCCTCTGACACAGAAAAGGATTTTGTAGATAGGGTAGTTTGCTATTTCAGTGTTTGTCTGAGGATCTAAGAGTCTGTTCAGAAAAAATATACATAAAGAGAGTAGAGCTACTGTGGACAATTTTCACTATGTTCACATTATGATTCAAGACTCATCTTTCTAGCAAAAAGATCATATAAATCATTTCTTGAGCCTGGCAGTCTACAGTCCAAAGGGTCACAAAGAATTGGAAACGACTGAGCACAAAGAAATCATATTAATCTTCAATCTTGATAAGTAAGTTATATGTGGGGTCTTAAAATAACTGATTACACAATTCCATAGTACTAAAAACTACATAATCCCCTATTTTAGGGAGGCAATCAGGAAAGCATAAATAATATTAATGTTTCTTAAATAGTCTATAACTACATAAAAAATAATGGGTAAATTAGACTACCAAAATAGATCACTAAAGTTGTGCTTCTCAGTATCTCCTAACAGAATGACCTAAGCTGCTTTATTATTTTAAAAACTAAAATAATGATGTAGTTTTTCAGAGTGAAACATGTTCTTTTGCTTCATGGCAAATAAGGAAGAGACACTTACAAAACATTAACACCGAAGGAAAAAAAACTTCATTAATAAAATCAAAAGGATGCCACTCACTGAAAATTAAATGGATATCATTCACTCAAAAATGTATTCATTCAACAAATATTTATGTGATACCTACACAACATCCCAGGCTCCATCCTGGGCCCTGACAATACAAAAAATTGAAATTATGAAGTTATGAAATTATGAACACAGAATGGGCAGAGCCATCAATGGGAAAGCCTAGGGGATAATGGAAATACCTAAGAAGGGGAACTAATTCAAATTCAAAGGCACTTTGATAAAGACTCTGAAAACATGAGGTAAGAGAGACTAATTTTCTCATGTCTTTATAGAATTAAAATATATTAGAACAAAGTATAACTTCAGTCAGGGGAATGACTATTGACTAAGAATCATATAAAAATGAGTTTTAGGGAATTCCCTGGCAGTTAGTGGTTAGGACTTAGTGCTTTCACTCAAGTTGCCCAAGTCACATCATGGCAAAAAAAAAAAAAAAAAAAGGCTAAATAAATGTTACTAAGCTTCACATTAATAAATACAATTAAAATTAATATTCATGAATCTTTGCAAAATAGTTCTTTAAACACTCAAGAGAAGAATTACATATGCAGATCATTGGAATATTAATTAACTTACTACTACTACTATCCATATGCAGCTACAACTCTACTACCATAAAAATCCAAAATGCTTGAGGGCAGAGAAACAGATATTCTCATACACTGCTCACAAACGTACAAGCTAGATCAATATTTCTAGATGGCCATTTGGCAATATATCAAAAACCATAAAAATGGGCAAATCTTTGACCCACCAGTGAATCTACTTCTAGGAACTAATCCTAAGGAAATTTAAAAATACATTAAAATTTAGCTCAAAAATACTACTTATAAGAAAACGACAGGTTAAGCACTTAAGTAAGTAAGTAAAAGTTGCTCAGTCGTGTCTGATTCTTTGCGACCCAAAGAACTAAACAGTCCATGGAATTCTGTAGGCCAGAATCCTGGAGTGGGTAGCCTTTCCCTTCTCCAGGGGCTCTCCCCAACCCAGGGATCGAATCCAGGTCTCCTGCATTGCAGGCGGATTCTTTACCAGCTGAGCCACAAGGGAAGCCCAACTTACATGCCCATATAATAAAAGTTTAATATTAGCTATTATTAGTAGCACTTTTATCATTAAAACAACTAAAATATGTAACATTAGACTGGTTATTTCTGAAAAGCCCATCATGTGCCATCATAAATTATAATAATTAAGCATATTTATTGATATGGAAAGATTCACCATATAACAAAGCATGTTATATATTATGTAATTCCACTGATGCTAAAAATGCTGATTCTAAGAGTTGTATAATTATACTTGCATATATATGTAGGTATATACACATAGACAAATATACCTACAACTACACAAAAAGGGTCTTAATAAACCAAGATGTTAACTGTTATTTACCAATGGGAGAGTAGAATTAAGACCATTTCCTAACCTAAAATATGTCACAAATGAACTTATCTACAAAACAGAAGCATAGAGAATAAACTTGTGGTTGCTGGGGGTCAGGGGCGCGAGGGAGGGAAGGACTAGGAGTACGGGATTAGCAGACGTAAACTATCATATATAGGATAAACAACAAGGTACTACTGTATAGCACAGGAAACTATATTCAATGTCCTGTGATAAACCACAAAAAAAAAATTAAGGAAAAAAAGTCTGTATGTGCATAACTGACTCACTCTGCTATATAGCAGAGATTGGCACAACATTATAAATCAACTATACTTCAGTAAAAAAGTTAAGAGTAATTTTCTAAATTTTTGCTTATTTGTGTTCTTTGATTTTTCTGAAATAAGTACGCATTTTTTACAACAAAGCTAGTTTTGTATTTAGTTAGCTGATACAGACATCTGACTACATTTAAACACTGTGACCTGTTTCAGTTAGTATAAACAATAGCCCTATCAAGAGACTTCTCTGAGCTTCAGTATCCTCATCTTAAAAATTTAGGAACTACTGTCTAGTCAAGGCTATGGTTTTTCCAGTGGTCATGTATGGAAGTGAGAGTTGGACTATAAAGAAAGCTGAGAGCAGAAGAATTGATGCTTTTGAACTGTGGTGTTGCAGAAGACTCTTGAGAGTCCCTTGGACTGCACGGAGATCCAACCAGTCCATCCTAAAGGAGATCAGTCCTGGGTGTTCATTGGAAGGACTGATGTTGAAGCTGAAACTCCAATACTTTGGCCACCTCATGCGAAGAGCTGACTCATTTGAAAAGACGCTGATGCTGGGAAAGACTGAGGGCAGGAGGAGAAGGGGACGACAGAGGATGAGATGGTTGGATGGCATCACTGACTCAATGGACAAGGGTTTGGGTGGACTCCAGCAGTTGGTGATGGACAGGGAGGCCTGGTGTGCGGCGGTTCATGGGGTCGCAAAGAGTCGGACACGACTGAGTGACTGAACTGAACACTGAAATAGTTAATATTTACCAACAGGTTTCTGTAATTTCCAAAGTCAGTATGAAATTTCTTTTCAACTAATGTGTCAAGCTAGTATTTTTATTGGGGGGCACATGGAAAATGTAAATTGTTAGGCAGACTCTTAGGTCAACATATTTCAATAATCCCCAAAACACTTAAATTTCTAGTGTTACAAAGAATTAGGGTGAGGAAGAGTATAAAAAACTGCTCAAACAAGTGACTATTTTTCGTAAAAGGTCACAATCCTTGGAAGACATGAAAACTAAGTGCCAAAAGAATTAACCACTACAAGAATAAAATAATTATGTATTTTGTTCACTCTTGCTTTGTTATAAAACTGTAGGTGAGAAATCTGATCAAATGTTACAAATATTTCTAGAAGGCTGGTCTTACCTCACAGTTCCTTCAGATACATTCGGCACTGACAGGGTTACATCTAGTGAGATCTGACACTGGCCCCTTAAGATGGACATCATCCTCAAGGCTTCCACTTCACTCCTGGGAGCATTTACTGAGGCACAGCCTAAATAAGTTAGTTTGCTGAAAACTACACTGTCCTCATCTGCCACTGGTGTGAAAGGACTTGACCCTTCAGAATCTGAAAGAAACAATAAGGAAGTGATTATTTTCACTTTGATATTTTGTTAACATGAATATTAAGTAAAACTCTACAAGCTACGTTTAGGTTCTAAAATTAAATTCGTCACTTTCAATTAAAGTCAGAAATCTCACACCAGAACTTGTCACCAACACTAAAATTTTTAGGTATGGCTATAGTTTCAATCCTTAACCTAAATGGTGACCTGAGATTCAGATCTGATTTATCTCTTATAATTTGTTTTGACTTTATAATTTACATTTAGGTCAGTAATACATTTAGTATTTTACCACTCTGAAAAATCCTCTTTCTTCTTTCTTATCTGTTCTATTATAATGATTTCTCTTATTCATCATCTTAGTTACTTTATCATGTTCTCTCAGTCCCCCTGCCTTTCCTTTCCCAATAAACATTTACAGTTTTAATATTCTACTTTTCCTCAAAGAACCTTCATAATTGTCTTTTTCTTCCTTGTCTTTCAGGTCCCTTTTTTCAATTTGACAACTATTCCCACCAAGCAGGCCTAAGGCAAACATTTTCTTCACCAAGAATTATTTCTCTATTTCCCCAATCAGTCAGTTGCTCATTCGTGTCCGACTCTGTGATTCCATGGACTGCAGCACGCCAGGCTTCCCTGTCCATCACCAATTCCTGGAGCTTACTCACACTCATGTCCATCGAGTTGGTGATGCCATCCAACCATCTCATCCTGTTGTCCCCTTCTCCTTCAGCCAATATCCAATTTCCCAATACCATACTCAAATTATTTTTTCCTGAAAAAATTCTTTAAGCACTCTAACACTGCCTCACTGTTAATAACTGGTTTTTTTCCTTTGCTATAAATGACATACATTTAGAGTCGACATATGTGTAACTGATTCACTGGGCCTTCCACCTGAAACTAACATTGTAAATTAACTACACACCAATAAAAAAAACTTTAATGACATACATTTAAAGGGAAATCAGAATGGTACATGTATTTATTCCTCTCACATCCCCCTCAATCTCGTATTGGAAGCTTCTAGATAATATAGATACGAGTTTTGCTTCCTCTGCATCAAACCTAGTACAAAATGGACACTCAAATATTAAAAACAATAACCTTCCGTTATGCAAGCAATGCAGCAATCCTAACCTCCTTGTCCAGGTTTCACTGGCAGGCTCATCTCTGGTTTCTGGAGCCCTACTAATGACACAGGGTTAATGGTGGATGAAGCTGAGAGTTGATTAGAAAGAGGCCCATCTCCTTCGCCATCCAGCTGTGACCTTTCCACAAGCTCCTTGTCCCCTGGCTGGTCGTCCATTGGAGGATCCATCAGCACATCTGCTAGCTCTTTTTGCAGCTGCTGTTCACTTCCATTCCCTATAATCTAAGGGTCACAAATACATGCAGTCAGCGAAGTGAGAGAAAGAGGCCAATACTGATTAAAATGGGTCCACATCTAGAGAAAATCATGAGCAATTCTTTTGATATATAGATATCTTCTGAATGTTTTAAAAAAATAAAGCAAGATCTGCAATAAATAAGAGCTGCAGCTGCTCTCTTAATTCATACAAATATTCATGAAAAAGTGTACAGTGAATTTGAGACTAATACCCAGAAATACATGTTATAATCTGTCAATTTTATTGAAAGTTTTCTACAGTATTCTAAAATCACAACAACTAAAATTTTTAAAATTTTACTTGTCTGTTAAGAAATAAAGCTTATTAAGAGGAGAAGCTTCTCTTATCCTTAAGGAAAAGGGAAAATGTGTTTGCTTCCAAAAATGACCAGTGCAAACATATATATTAGGTAATAAACCATCACATGCACTTTACCATTGTTGCTATAAGGCAGTCTCTTAAGGGAGACTTCTCTGACATAAACAGTTCTTAAAGTTCTCAACGCTTGAATAAAGCTGGGGAGACGTAAGTAGAAAATGACCCGAAGAACAGAAGCACTCCATTTCAATGTCAAGGATTTTTCTAGAGTCATGATGGTTTATTACTGTTGCTCAACAAGGAAGTAAACAAGTAAAAGATCAAATGAAGACTACCCAATGCTAAGGAAAACCACAAGTGACAAAACCCAGTATTATCATTAAATGCTTGTTCAAGAAACACTAGAAAAATTAGCAGAGAATTAATGCAGGAAAAGGAAATCATGATGAAAAAAAGTACTGATTTAGGCAAGTTTCTAAAGACCAAAACCAGACAAAAATTTAAATGAGTGGGGCTATGAGATTGTTGAAGACAAAGAGGTCTTCACAGTAAAATTGAAGACACAAGTTAGGAAGCAAAATTCCAATAGCAGCAGTACTCTGGACTACCTACCAAGGATCCCAGTTCAAACATTTTTGTAACTCTATAAAGTCAAGCCCCTTTCAATGTAAACTATGATTGAGTCTTTATTGCTACCTTTTCCCAATATGTCAGCTATTCTTGCCTCAGAAAAAAGGACTGGAGAGGTATTCAGTCTCTGGCTGCAATTTCAGAGTCTGTTTTTAACTTCCTTCTATATTCAGAATTACTGCTATTGGAACTACAATTCAGTCAAATATTTTTAACTCTTTGCTATACCTAAAGGTCTGTCTAGTCAAGGCTATGGTTTTTCCAGTAGTCATGTATGGATGTGAGAGTTGGACTGTGAAGAAAGCTGAGCATCGACGAATTGATGCTTTTGAACTGTGGTGTTGGAGAATGCTCTTGAGAGTCCCTTGGACTGCAAGGAGATCCAACCAGTCCATTCTGAAGGAGATCAGCCCTGAGATTTCTTTGGAAGGAATGATACGAAAGCTGAAACTTCAGTATTTTAGCCATCTCACGCAAAGAGTTGACTCACTGGTAAAGACTCTGATGCTGGGAGGGATTAGGGGCAGGAGGAAAAGGGGGTGACAGAGGATGAGATGGCTGGATGGCATCACCGACTCAATGGACATGAGTTTGAGTGAACTCCGGGAGTTGGTGATGGACAGGGAGGCCTGGCGTGCTGTGATTCATGGGGTTGAAAAGAGTCGGACACAACTGAGCAACTCAACTGAACTGAAACCTGATTCTACACATCACAAGTGCAATCAAATTCTTTTATTCAGAAGTCTGCTTTCAGAAGTTTCTTAAAGCACATAAAAAACAATCTAGTACTTAGTTTCAATTAATCTATTTTTTTCAGAACTAGGTAAGATATCCTGTATCACATGCAATAAATAAACGATAGCCGAACTGAACCTAAACTATTTTCCAAGGGGAAGGAGAAATAAGTAGGATAGCTAGAGCGTCCTATAACTGATGAAGATATTAGACTCCATGTTTAAGCAATAGTAATTTTAACTGGGAAGGCTATAATTAAAGAGCAAGCTAAACTGAAGACATATTTCACATGCTATGAGGTACTGTTTTTTCTTTGATATATAGGATAAATAAACAAGTTTTCTTTTAGATAGGCTACCTCCATTGTAATATATTCACAAAACATACCACAAAAAGAAACATGTTTATGTGTTTGTCTTTCGTGTTTATACATGTTTATCTTGTATTCTTCCCTTATTTATAAAGTCTACAAACGTAAGAACTGGCGTCTATTTCCTTAACACTTCCTTAAAGATAGGAAAACTAATGCAGGACACAACAATGCTGATTTCTAAAAGCTGCTTAAAAATAGCAACCTAACTTATGCTGTGAATAATTAGTTTCAATATAATACTCAACACTTACCATTTAGATCATTTGTGCACCTTCAATCCAATTTCAAACTTAACCATATGTGACATAATTTATTTAATAATACTTATCTCAATTAAGTCTTTTTTTTTTTTTTTAAGACAGTAAGTTAATCTGAATGTTTCCATATGGGAAACATTCAGCAATGCCTTTTAAGGTTCCCTAACTTTGGCACAATGGTGTGATCACTCACCTAGAGCCAGACATCCTAGAATGTGAAGTCAAGTGGGCCTTAGAAAGCATCACTATGAACAAAGCTAGTGGAGGTGATGGAATTCCAGTTGAGCTATTTCAAATCCTGAAAGATGATGCTGTGAAAGTGCTGCACTCAATATGTCAGCAAATTTGGAAAACTCAGCAGTGGCCACAGGACTGGAAAAGGTCAGTTTTCATTCCAATCCCAAAGAAGGGCAATGCCAAAGAATGCTCAAACTGCCGCACAATTGCATTGATTTCACACGCTAGTAAAGTAATGCTCAAAATTCTCCAAGTCAGGCTTCAGCAATACGTGAACCATGAACTTCTAGATGTTCAAGCTGGTTTTAGAAAAGGCAGAGGAACCAGAGATCAAATTGCCAACATCCGCTGGATCATGGAAAGAGCAAAAGAGTTCCAGAAAAACATATATTTCTGCTTTATTGACTATGCCAAAGCCTTTGACTGGTGTGGATCACAATAAACTGTGGAAAATTCTGAAAGATATGGAAATACCAGACCACCTGACCTGCCTCTTGAGAAACCTATATGCAGGTCAGGAAGCAACAGTTAGAACTGGACGTGGAACAACAGACTGGTTCCAAATAGGAAAAGGAGTATGTCAAGGCTGTATATTGTCACCCTGCTTATTTAACTTATATGCAGAATACATCATGAGAAACGCTGGGCTAGAAGAATCACAAGCTGGAATCAAGATTGCTGGGGAAAATATCAATAACCTCAGATATGCAGATGACACCACCCTTATGGCAGAAAGTGAAGAGGAACTAAAAAGCCTCCTGATGAAAGTAAGAGGAGAGTGAAAAAGTTGGCTTAAAGCTTAACATTCAGAAAACTAAGATCATGGCATCTGATCCCGTCACTTCATGGGAAATAGATGGGGAAACAGTGGAAACAGTGTCGGATTGACTTTTCTGGGCTCCAAAATCACTGCAGATGGTGACTGCAGCCATGAAATTAAAAGACGCTTACTCCTTGGAAGGAAAGTTATGACCAACCTAGATAGCATATTCAAAAGCAGAGACATTACTTTACCAACAAAGGTCCGTCTAGTCAAGGCTATGGTTTTTCCAGTGATCATGTATGGATGTGAGAGTTGGTACTGTGAAGAAAGCTGAATGCCGAAGAATTGATGCTTTTGAACTGTGGTGTTGGAGAAGACTCTTGAGAGTCCCTTGGACTGCAAGGAGATCCAACCAGTCCATCCTAAAGGAGACCAGTCCTGGGTGTTCACTGGAAGGACTGATGCTAAAGCTGAAACTCCAATACTTTGGCCACCTCATGCAAAGAGTTGACTCACTGGAAAAGACTCTGATGCTGCGAGGGATTGAGGGCAGGAGGAGAAGGGGACGATAGAGGATGAGATGGCTGGATGGCATCACCGAGTCAATGGACGTGAGTTTGAGTGAACTCCGGGAGTTGGTGATGGACAGGGAGGCCTGGCATGCTGCGATTCATGGGGTCCCAAACAGTCAGACACGACTGAGCGACTAAAGTGAACTGGACTTTGGCACCTGAAGAACGTGGTAAAATACAATCTGTTGAGCCCTAGAAGAGTACCTGGAGAAGGCAATGGCAACCCACTCTGGTACTCTTTCCTGGAAAATCCCATGGACCGAGGAGCCTGGTAGGCTGCAGTCCATGGGGTTGCGAAGAGTCGGACACGACTGAGTGACTTCACTTTCTCTTTTTACTTTCATGCACTGGAGAAGGGAATGGCAACCCACTCCAGTGTTCTTGCCTGGAGAATCCCAGGGACGGCGGAGCCTGGTGGGCTGCCATCTATGGGGTTGCACATAGTCAGACACGACTGAAGTGAGTTAGCAGAAGCAGCAGCAGCAAGGCTGGCACAGGACTGATAATTAGAATTTTTAAAGTTTCCAGGTGATGGTGATGTTGCTAGTCTGGGAACCAACCTTAGATTAATGGTTCATGACTGCACAATACAATTACCAGTATCACCAGGAAGCACGTTAATATTAAAATACTTGATCGTCCCTCTATTCACTTACCTCCTACCCTAGCAACTAAGTTAGTCTCAGAGATAAAGCCTTGACATATACATTTTAAAGAACCTTCACAGGTGATTTACGAAACAGTTGTCAGGCCAGATGAGGCCAGCAGGGTACAGTTTTGTTCACCCATCCTATAAATGAAGAGCTTAAACCAGCAACTGTTTATCTCTGACTTCCTGTTATAACAGAAAAATAAACTCATTTTCAGCAGGGCTTTCTGTTTCTTGCTGCCAACGGCATTCTTAACAGATACCATGATCATCTTCAAAATAAGTGTAGTTGCAGCTTAAGCAATCAAAATACTGGTATTATTGAAAGGACAGGTATACAGACCAACAAAACAGAACAGAACTCAGAAATAGACCTACACATACATGGCCAATTGTTTTCAACAAAGTTGGCTAGGTAACTCAAGAGAAAGGTAATAAATTAAAACAAACGGTGCTGAAATAACTAACCTTACATCAAACAAATGCAAACATTACATGACATACAAAAATTAATGCAAAATGGATTGCAGATCTAAATGTAAATCTGAAAACTATAATGTTTACAGAAGAAAACACAAAGGACAAAGTCTTTGTGATCCTGGGCCACAAAGATTTCTTAGGACACAGAAAGCATGCATAAAAGAAAAAAAATGAAGTGTACTTTTGTGAATGCTTACAGCAGCATTATTCATAATTGCCAAAAGCTGAGTACAAAGTAAATGTTTATCAAGTGATGAATGGATAACTTCCATATAGCTATACAATTGAATACCAGCTAGGACGGTAAAGCATCTACCTACAATGTGGGAGACCCAGGTTCAGATCCTGTGGAGAAGGAAATGGCACCCCACTCCAGTACTCTTGCCTGGAAAATCCCATGGACAGAGGAGCATGGTAGGCTACGGTCCATGGGGTGGCAAAGAGTCGGACACGACTGAGCGACTTCACTTTCACTTTCAGCAATAAAAAGGAATGAATTACTAATATTAAAACAACACGGATAACACAAAATACTCTAAATAAAACAAACAGACAAAAAGGCTATATACTGTATGATTCAATTTACATGGCATTCTGGAAAAGGCAAAGCTAGAGATAAAAATCCAGAGAAGGCAATGGCACCCCACTCCAGTACTCCTGCCTGGAAAATCCCATGGACGGAGGAGCCTGGTAGGCTGCAGTCCATGGGGTCGCTACGAGTCAGATACGACTGAGTGACTTCACTTTCATGCATTGGAGAAGGAAATGGCAACCCACTCCAGTGTTCTTGCCTGGAGAATCCCAGGGATGGGGGAGCCTGGTGGGTTGCCGTCTATGGGGTCACACAGAGTCGGACACGACTGAAGTGACTTAGCAGCAGGAGCAGCAGCAGCAGCAGAGACAGAAATCAGATTGACTGACAGAGGCTGGGTCTTTTTAGAGTAATGAAAATATTCTGTACCTTGATTATGGTAGTCATTACATAATAAAAGTTTACATTAATTAAACTTCATAGAATTGTATACCTAAAAGGGCCGTATTTTACTGTGTGTAAATTTTACCTCAATACTTTTTTTCCTTTTGGCTATGCCCTGCAGCATGTGGGGCCCTTAGTTCTCCAACCAGGGATCAAACCCACGCCCCCTGTTTTGGAAGCTCAGAGTATTAACCATTGGACTGCCAGGGAAGTCTAATTTCTCAACAGACTTGACTTAAACTTGAAAGAGGATAATGATAATAGGAGAGGCTATGCAATACGGAGGCAGAGGTTATATGGTAAATCTCTGTTCCTTTTTCTTAATTTTGCTGTGAATCTAAAACTGCTCTTCAAAATAAAGGCTATTTTTTTAAAATCTGGAAAAAATGTGATTTCTATGAAAGATGAAACTTGAGAACACAACTGTTCCTTTTCCCTACAACAGCCCTCAAAAGGTGTTCATCCAGGATTCTGTTTTTGGCAATAACTTCATTTTACAGATTTCCCAATGCCATTTTATGCACTCCAACAATATATAAACAACCCCTAATATGCATCTACAATCCCTCACCCTCTACTGGACAGACACCTTCAGGCAGATACTCCAAACTTACTGTGTCAAAACTAATCCTCTTCTCTGTTTTTTTTTAATCAATGAATTGCACTACTATCCATCCACTCAGCAACCAAATGAAGGATTACAGTCATCCTTCATCCCTCTCACTCACACGCTACTCACAAATCCTACTGATCCTTGCTCAGTTGGGCATTTTCCTCCATGTCTCTGCATAGTTACCAGCATAGGAACCTCTTTGGATTTACATCAGCCTATTGGAAAGGTAGTGGTTTCCATGCCTTCTTTCTCCTCTCTGATCTATCATTCATTTGGCCAGTCAAGTTACAACTGCAAATTTTACTTCTCATCAAGCACTGCCTGATTTTTAACCTCTTCCAAGTTTCCTCAATGTCCTTAAGACAAAGCCCAATATCATTTCTATGTCCTATGAGTTTCTCACAACCCTAATTACCTTCTCATCTCTTAGCAGTCACATCAAGCCACTCAAATTCCCCAAGACACATCACAAAGTTTCTAACATTGAAGCTTTGCATAGATTGTTCCCTTTCCTGGAAAACCCTCTCGCTTGCCTTTCTACTCTTAAACACCAAGCTTAAATTTGTTTACCTCCTCTGGGAGACCTTAAGCCTCATACATGGGCTTTAATCATTCCCTTTTTAGGGCGTGCATTGCTACATATTTTAGTGAATATCTGCTTAGTGAGCCCCTTTGGCCAGACTGGGCATTATTAGATAGCAGAGACTCTCTTAAATTATCTTTATATTCCCAAAGCCTGGTGTAGTGACAGGTACAAAGTGTATCTACAATACATGTTTAATGAAATGAACTTTATAAATGCCAAAAATAAAAACCAAAGTATTATTTTATCTAATCTGGATGGTCTATAAATTTTGGTTTTTGTGACAGTTAAGCAAATCTGAATGATTTATTTTAGCTTTGTTAACTACTTAAAAACAAATATCATCATTTCCTATAATTATGAATGTCATTAAGGTTTTACATTTACTGTAAGAATACTGGGCAGGACCAAATACTAATAGCATGTTACAAAGGTCCATACAGTCAAAGCTATTTTTTCCAGTAGTCATGTATAGTTGTGAGAGTTGGACCATAAAGAAGGTTGAGCACTGAACAATTGATACTTTCGAACTAAGGTGCTGGAGAAGATTCTTGAGTCCCTTAGACAGCAAGGACATCAAACCAGTCAATCCTAAGGAAATCAACCCTGAATATTATTGGAAGGACTGATGCTGAAGCTCCAATACTTTGGCCACCTGTTGTGAACAGCTGACTCACTGGAAAAGACCCTGATGCTGGGAAAGACTGAGGGCAAAAGGAGAAGGGGACAACAGAGGATGAGATGGCTGGATGGCATCTGACTCAATGGACATGAGGTTTGAGCAAACTCTGGGAGACAGTGAAGGACAGGGAAGCCTGGCACGCTGCAGTTGATGAGACTGCAAAGAGCTGGACATAGCGACTGAATAACAACAACAAAACACAATTATCTGAAGTCCAAAAAACACTTCTAACTTAATTTAGCCCAAATATAAAAATAAGAAAGCAAAGCAGATATACATAGATAACTAACGGTCACGTACTGGTTTGTGTTCATCTCCATGTAATCTTTAAGTAGAGGAGGGGAGAGTTGTTTAAAACATTCCTGAATCGAGAGGAAAAAAACATTTAAGCATAAAGTAGTCAAACACAGACATAGATGTTTGCGAGGACAGAGACTGCTCAGTGAATGATTTATTTATAATTCTACTTATATAGTACAGGAAAAAACTGGACCAAGAGTTGGCTTGTGGCGCAGCTCCAGGGGGCACCATTCACATCACAGTCTGTGTGAACAGTATCAGCCTGGGAGTGCACAGGGTATAGCCTATGCAGCTACACTCAGGAGTCCTACCTGGGCTCCACAGTAAGACAAATCTGAGTTGGGGACATGCCTCTGACACTATCTCCAGTGGCTATGGGCAAATTAATCCCTGGGAGCCACAACTGCCCCATCTCTAAAATGAGAATGTTAATACCTATCTCACAAGACTGCTGTGGTTCAATGATATGATCTCTGGACACTCATTATATACATCAGAACCACTGAATCATGTGATTTTTATAGGGAATGTCTCATTTCTCACATCACAGTACCTGCCAACTAGTAAGCATCCAATAAGTATCTCCCTACTCAACTTTCAGCTATTTTTGAATAAACTCTGGTCCACCTACTGGAGGTGAGATTAAAAAAAAAAAAAAGCAAATAATAACTTTAATAATTCTTCCACTTTCTTTGGTCTGAAGGAAACTAAGAACACACCTACTATGTGCAAAAGAAGCATTAATGGAATAACATCTGTCATTTCTAAATAATATCAAATAAAGGTAGTAACTTAAGTGGCAGAATTGGCTACAAGTGTATTTCCTTGAGAGCAAAACTCATTAGGGAACCTATGGACACAATGTTCCAAAGGCAATATCCAGAGTCCTTTCCTGGTCTTAATTTTCTACTTCTAATTTAATAGTTCCTGTTTCCCTTCACTGCAACAGTATCAACCAGGCTCTACTCGCTTTGCCAGTTATACAAAGCTACTTTACACAGTGTGAGATGCTTTTCCAGTGGACATTTTATGTCTTCAATAAAGCATGCTTAGGAAATGAAAGTGTGCTGGAAAAATCCACAGAAAATCAGAAATTAAAGATAAATTCATGATGATCTACAGTTCCCACTACTTGTGTCATATTGCAGTGAAAAATACAAATGAAAACGGTTCAAACCAAGTAGTTTTGCTCAGCTTCATGGTAACAGCTGAGCCATTTCAAAACAAGTATATAAATCTCAGGCTTGTCATAAAGCAAAGCACAAAAGAAGCAGAAGTCCAGTTTGGATACTGAAAAGTATAGTAACTCATCTCAAATCTGCTCATGATACATCCTTTCTGTGATCCTGGATGAATCACTAAATCACTTTGTGCCTCACTTATAAACTGCAGTTGTTCTGATTACTGATGTCTTTACTTTACTATATAAAGGAAGGATCAGAAAAACAAACTAATATTATCACTAGGAATTACTGACATTAATTTTAAAAAGGAAGGGAAAAAGAACCTTGTGCATTCATCTTTAAAAATCAACTGAAGAAGGACCCCAACTACTTAGTTTGTGCTAAATAATAGGATTAAGGCTAGGCTAGGCTTTACTTTTCATATGGTATGAATTTTCTACATCAAACATACATTGTTTCTATGATTAGAGAAAAAAAGTGACAAAAAGGCTACTTGCATTTGCATCTAGGAAGAAAAAGAAAAGCATGCACATTCAATTCTACTGCATGCAGTGGCCCTAACTCCAAACTCTTCATGCTTCTTGATCTTTCCACATGCCACAGACTCTCTTCTTTGAGAAACTGTTAAACATTCTTTAAGGCTCTGCTGAATTGTTAACTACTCTATGAAAAACTTTTTCTTCTTCTTCAGGTAACAATTACGTTCTCATATAACTCTGCTTATGTCTATATTCTAGCACTTGATGAATTTTGTCATGGTGACATATTTACTTCCGTGTCTATCCAACCACCACTCTGATCCCCTTAATTAAACTGTGTGTTCATGGTTTAGTAACTTTGCTTGAATAAAAGATCTGCATTTCAGAGGACATGATCAACTGACTCTAAGACAATTTCAGAAACTGAGTCAGAAGATAAATTCAGGCAATACTAAGTAAGCAGTGACTTTTGTACCTGCTAACTAATAAAGTTTGGTAACTCTTTTCCAACCAAAATGTCAGCTGGATTTTTCAAGAAGAAAACTCTATGAACATTCAAAAGCTTAAAAAATTATCTAACTGAACTTTCTGCCTCAAAAGTACTAGCTCATCAATGTACCCTCAAGCAACATTTTAAAGTTTAAAAAAAAAAAAAAAAGAGTATCTTTGGCTAAGAGGTAAAGGGTGCAGGATTCCTACACAAGACAAGGTAGAGAAATGCAACATTTTCTGAATTTATGGAAAATTCTCAGATTTTGATGTGAGCTGTCAGAAAATTTCATAAAGAAAAATACCTGTGTTTTTTTATGACTATACCATCACATACAGCTTTCCTTTAAAGGACTTATTCTCTTAAAGAAGTCTTCCCTGACTCCTCCCCCAAGCTAGAATAACTTTCTGCCTGCTTTGTTCTATAGCATCCTTCTGTTAACCTATACCATGGTACTGACCTAATTAAACTGATGTTGAAAATTAGATATGGCTACAAAATCTCACCTCCTTCATCAAAAACTACAGTCTAGTTCTCTAAACCCATGAAATGTGGGCTGGCCTTGTGACTTGCTTTTCTACCACAAAAGAATGTGGTAGAGGTGACACCATGTAACTTATAAGCTTCAAATTTAAAAGAGGCCTTACAGCTTTCACATCTGTTGGGAAGAAGCCTAAATTGAAAACCACATAGAAAGAGAGACCCAGTCAAGCCCAGCGCCCAGCCAACACACCAGCTGAATGAAGTCACATTAATCCAAATGTGCTGTGTTGTGCTTAGTCGCTCAGTCGTGTCCAACTTCTTTGTAACCCACAGACTGTAACCCACCAGACTCTTTTGTCCATGGGATTCTCCAGGCAAGAATACTGGAATGGGTTGCCATGCCCTCCTCCAGGGGATCTTCCCAACCCAGGGATCGAACCCAGGTCTCCCACATTGCAGGCGGATTCTTTACTATCTGGGCCACCAGGGAAGCCAAATAAGGCCAGCAAAACACCCAGTCAACCCACAAAATCATGAGAATAAATTGTTTTTCAAGCCACTGATTTTTGAGTTATTTGTTACAAAGACTAGTAGAAATGATCGGAACATTTTTAACCACTGTCATCTACCCTAAGCTGCAACCACCTTGAGGACATGAACTAGGTCCTATTCATCTTCTCATTCAGCCTTTTAAGACCTACTCTTCGGCTCTAATGTTCTGCAGTTTTACTGTTATCAGTTCAGTTCAGTCGCTCAGTCGTGTCCGACTCTTTGCGACCCCATGGACTGCAGCACGCCAGGCCTCCCTGACCATCACCCACTCCCGGAGTTTACCCAAACTCACGTCCATTGAGTTGGCGATGCCATCCAACCATCTCATCCTCTGTCGTCCCCTTCTCCTCCTGCCCTCAATCTTTCCCAGCATCAGGGTCTTTTCAAATAAATGAGTCAGCTCTTCGCATCAGGTGGCCAAACACTGTCATACTGGTTGGGATTCATTCTGATTTTCTAAGCTGAGAGTTTATATATCATCACTTTTGGAAAATATTCCACTGTTACATTAATTTCCTTTCCCTCATTCTATTTTTGGTCACACTGCACAGTGTGCAGGATCTCAGTTTCCTAACCAGGAAAAGAACCCATGACCCCTGCAATGGAAGTGCAGCCCTAACCACTGGACCACCAGGGAATTCCCCTCCCTCATTCTTTTTTTTTTCCCCCTCATTCTATTCTTAAGGAACACTTAGGTAGTTGCTGGTCCTTCGTATCCCAGTCTCCATATTTCTTAATTGCTTTTTCTTATTTTGCCATCTTTCAATTCTATTTTCTGTAATTTTCTCAGAATTTTGTGGGTAACGTATCTGTTGCACCTTTAATTTCACTGAGTCTAATTTTCATTTGTAGAAGTTCTATTTTTAGTTTGCTTGGAATATTAAAATCTTTTGTAATTTTGTCCTTTTCCAATGTTTCCAAAATTTTCTTTAAATGTTTAGTCATTTTAATCATGCCCACCTTAAGGTTACAGGTAATAATTCAAATGCCAGTTTTGGTTTGCTAACTCTTGCTTGTGATGAATTGTCCTTTGTAAATTCTGAATTGTGCACTATTCTTTATCATAGTTATCTGTGGGAATACTATGCAGCCTGGGTAGTAAGCAAGTCCCTCCACAGTTTTACAATTGATCCTGTCAGGTGCCCAAAAGGAATTCTTTTTTTTTTTTTTTTCCAAAAGGAATTCTTAACCTAGGAACATGAAGGTAGTGTAAATTCAAGCCCCAAATATACATGAAGGTTAGCCTATGGGTACAAATTCTCAACAAGACTCACCTCCAAATCAGTTAAGACATAGACGCTTCTGTGTCTTATTTTCTTCCTGTGACTGTAAGCAGTTAACTATATTTCAAGTAATATCCTTTTTAGGATGTATCTCCTGAGGGTGCTTTATAAAGGAAATCTCAGTTCCAAAACACATCTCTGTAAAATCCAAGGCTTTCATGTATTTTGGAGTTCCTTTATTGGGTATACATTGTCAGACCTTCCTGGTGGACTGACCCTTATAAGATTATAAAGTGTTCATCTCTAGTAACATTGTTTTAGAGTCTATATTGCCTAACATCACTGTAATCATTTCTTTGATTGCTGTTAACATCAACTTTTCCCATCTATTTAAATCTATTTGTATCTTTGAATCTAAGATGGTCTCCAGGATGTTTTATCCAATGCTGACAATTCCTCCTTTTTGATCATATTGCTAATCCATTCACATTTAATGTTATTATTGATATAATTAATAAGAGTTCAATTTAGGTGTGCTGCTTTACTTTTTATTTATCTGTCTCATATATTTTTTGTTCCTTTATTCTTTTACTGTTTTATTTAGACAATAACTTCCTAATGTAGCACTGACACTCCTTTAACATTATATATATACGCATATGTATGTGTAAACACACATACACACACATGCACGCACACCACTGTAGCGGTGCACCTTTGGGTTCTTACTCTTCTTCCCCGTCTCATTGTCCCTCCCCCAGGCAATCACTGTCCCACTTTTTATTTTGAAGATTAGCTTTGCATTTTTAAAAATTATATATAAATGAAGTATATAGTTCGTGCTTCTATTTATGGAGGGGAGGATGTCTGTAATCTCTGACCAAATTCTCCTTTTCTTCCATCACCAATGCCCACCTCTGGGCAAAGCCATTTTACTCAGTTTCTACAGTTTGGCTTTTTTAGATTCCACACAAAAGTCATGGAATGTGGAATATGTTGTGTTTTCATATTTGTTTCTTTCATGATGTTTTCTGATTTCCCTTTTATTTTTTGAGTGGTTGCATGTATTTTCTGACCAACCCCTGGTTGGTTAGAAGTATGTTGTTTAATTTCCACATATTTGTAGATTTTCAAGTTTTCCCCATTTTGTTGATTTTTTAATTGTATACCACTGTAGTCAGAAAAGATAACTGGTATGATTTCAGTCTTGTTAATCTTGCTAAGGTATGTTTTGCGACCTAACATATACTTGTTTTGAAATGGTGCTTTTCTTTCCATTTGCATGGAATAACTTTTCATCTCTTTACATGATACATGGATAAGTCTATGTGTGTCCTTAAAGCTGAAATGAGTCTCTTATAGGTAGCATACAGTGTGGTCTTTTTCTTGTTTTTAATACATTCTGATATTGTCACTTGATTGGAGAATTTAATTCATTTGCATTTAAAATAACTACTGATAGATAAGAACTTACTAATATTATGTTATTGTTTTCTGGCTGTTTTATAGGTCCCTTATTCCTTTCTTCTTCTCGTTATCTTCCCTTGTGAATTCATGATTTTCTATAGTGGTATACTTTCTAGAGTGGTATCCCTTCTTTTAATCTTTTTTGTGTTTATTGTGGGTTATTAATTTGTAATTACCATGAGACTTACATATAACATTTTACAGGATATAAAATTATATTTTACATTGGCAACAACCTAACTTCAATCCCATACAAAGCTCTACCTTTTACTTCCCCAAACATTGGTTTTGATAGCACAATTTAAATTTCTACATTATGTATTCATTGTAGCTAAGCTATTTTTAATACCTTTGTCCTTTAACTTTTAATCTAGATTTACTTAATCAACACCCCACATTACAGTATTAAGACTATACTGATTTTGAGCATATACTTACCTTTTCCAGTGTATTTTATATGTTCATATTACTAACTAGTGTCCTTTCATTTCAGATTGAAGAACTCCGTTTAGCACCTTATTAAGGTATAATGATCAACTCTCTCCATTACAAGTATCTCCTACTTACCAAAACTTTGAATTATGCCACTTTGCTTTCTTAGAAGGCCTACATTAGTACCTGTTTTTGCTAACTGAAAGAAATCTGAAGATGACTTTTGCTTTTATGAAAAAAGCAACTACTGTACTAGTGTAGACCCTTTATATAAGAAAAGTGGTAAAACACAAACTTTTAGAAAGCAGGGGATACTCTATGCTATGCTAAGTCAACTTCAGTCGTGTCCGACTCTGTGTGACCCCATAGACGGCAGCCCACCAGGCTCCCCCGTCCCTGGGATTCTCCAGGCAGGAACACTGGAGTGGGTTGCCATTTCCTTCTCCAATGCATGAACGTGAAAAGTGAAAGTGAAGTTGCTCAGTTGTGTCCGACTCTTAGCGACCCCGTGGACTGCAGCATACCAGGCTCCTCCGTCCATGGGATTTTCCAGGCAAGAGTACTGGAGTGGGGTGCCATTGCCTTCTCTATATGCCATTTCAGCTTACAAAGTTTCATAGGAACATCCTACTTTCAGATAGGGGGGAAACCTGTCATCCTTCTCCTCTTTTTTTTTTTGGCCATGATATGTGGCTTGCACGATCGAAGCTCCCCAACTTAGGGACTGAATCTGCACCCTGGACAGTGAAAGCATGAAATCCTAATCACCAGAGCATTAGGGAATTACCTTTCCTTTATTTCTGAAGGACAGTTTTGTTAACTAAAGTATTCTTGGTTGGCAGCTTATTTCCTTGAGTGTATCATCCCATTCTCTTCTAGCTTGCAAGGTTTCTGCAGATAAATATGCTAAAAACCTTATTGGTGGTGATGGTGCTGGGCTATTTCCTTTATAATACAAGAAGCTTTTTTTCTTCTAGTTGCTTTAAACTTTTTTCTTTTTAAAAATATTTATTTGGTTACACAGGGTCTTAGTTGTGGCATGAAGGATCTTTAGTTGCAGCATGTGAGGTCTAGTTCCCTGACTAGGAATCGAACCCAGGCCCCCTGCATTGGAAGAACAGCATCCTAACAGCTGGACCACCAAGGAAGTCCCTGGCTTTAATTTTAAAGCCTTATTGTAATGTATCTTGGAGAGGCACTTGGGGTTGATATATGGGGGGAGCCTATAAACTTCATGAATTCAGATATCCAAACCTCTCCCCGAATTTTGGAAATTTTCAATCATTATGTCTCTAAAGAAGCTTTCTGCACATTTCTCCCTTTCTTGTCCTTCTGAGACTCCAGTGATGCATAAGTTGATGATTTTAGTGATAATGCGACACTTCACACAGGTTTTCTTCACTCACTGTTTTCATTTTATCTGTTTTCAGACAGATAGTTTCAAGCAATCTGTCTTGTACTACACAGTATTTTCTTCTGTGTGATCCGTCTGTTGATGCTCTCTACTGCATTTGTTTTCCCTAAGATGATGAACGCTCCAGTGTGTAGGTTCTTCCAATCCTGCATAATCTGGTTGACTTTTGGCATGTGCTCACTAGCTACTTGCAAAGACTCACACTTACCATTCTTGCCTTCAGGGCTGCTCAGGGAGGCAGTCACAGGGTAAGGACGTGTTTGAGTGAGGTGTGTGGAGTTTAGCGGTGCCCATGAGCCAGTTGGAGAACTTGTACAGGAGTCAACCCCCATGGCTCATGGGTGGGTCTCCTGATAGAGTCCCCAAAGCAGTTAGTGGCATCCATGCCCCTTTGATATGCTCCATTCCCAACCCTGGCTGCTGTTCTTCTAGTACAGCTGTCGATTCCCAGGTTGTATAGTTTATGACTGAGTATTTTGGATGATGTGAGAAAGAAATGGGCCTTTTCGGTGTGTCTCACAAAGCCAGGGAAGTCAGGTGCTCCATCACACACTCTCACTTTCCCCCATGGAAGAAATCATGAGCTGACTACCTGCTGGCACTGAGCTGTGCCACCCAAGTGGGGGTGAAGTGACACATAAAATCAAACTGTTCATCAACTTCAGGGGGTCCAATCTTGGATGCTTTTGCCCCAACAATGTGTGGGAACTTCTCCCTTGGATTCCTGAATGTCCATGAAGGCACGTGCATCCGTTAGTGTCTACACTGGTGTTCTTCGAGGGCAGGATGGTAGAAACTCTTGTACTGCCATTTTGATAACATTTCTCTCCATTAAGTCTTCCTTTTGCCAGTTTAAATTTATCGTTGGGCTTCTCTAGTGACGTCTTCATTTCACTTATTGTTTTCTTCCATTTCAGAATTTCCATTTGGTTCTTTTCAATTTGTAATTTATTATCTTCTTCATGATATTTTCTATTTGATTTGCCATTGCCATCATACTTTATTTCTTTAAGCATGGTTTCCTTAGGATGTTCATCGAACATTCTAATAATGGCTACTTTCAGAGTTTGCATATTAGATCCAACATGTCACTCTGCCTTTTAAAAGTGATGTATGGGTAATATTTTCTTTGCATGTCTCACAATTCTGTGTTGGAAACTAGATTATTCTAGAAAATATGTTGTTCCAGTTCTTGGTACTGGTTTCCATGCTCTAAGACTTGTTATTTTTTTTATGCTTGTTTATTTAGTGACTGGCTGACTTATTTTAGTAAATTTTATTCCCCTAATTCCCACGGTGTTAAACCTTTGATGCTGCTCCTCTGGGGTGATTTGCCCTCATTCATCCTGGGGTAGCAGCTCTGGTAAGATGCTCTGTCTCTATGACTGCATGTAGACATTAAGCTCCACTAACTGTGGCTGATTTGCTCTATAATTCTCAACAATCCTCTCAGGCAATAAACTGCTCCACAGAATAAACCAATGAAATTAGGTTACTTTGATGGGAGAGTTCTAGAGGTCAGTGGTTGAGATCTGGCCCTCCCTATCATAGGTGGTCTCCTCCCAGCAAGCCTGTAGTTAAAACTGTATGTCCAATTAATCTAACAATCTCCTCCCAATTACTTTTCACTACCACCTCCACTGTTTTTGAGTACCCTTAGGCTTGAACTTCTCTACACTCTGTTGTAAACAAAGTCAGCTCCTTTGGGCAGAGATTACGAGCTGTGCTGTGGCCCATTCCTCATTGCAGGCAAAATCTCTGAGCTATAGCTATGAATTTGGGAGTGTGGACAATGGCATACTTCTGAGCAACACTCCATTTCCAAAGGATGAGTATTTGGTAGGTGTGGGAGGTAGTACAGTAGTCTCTGGTGTTCTTAACTTGCCACTATTCCATTATATGGAACCACTACCTTACATGCCAGAGCCAGGTTAAGGGCAACTGGGCTCTCAGTGTTCTCAGCAGCACTGTGCCCTAAGTAGAGTTTTCATCCCAGAAGCAAGGTGTGGGCAAAAGAAGGCAGCCATTACCACTCAGCCACACTTGACCAGCAAAAGGCAGATAGAGGCAGGATGAGGAATGCTCTCATACTGCTCTTCTCTGGAAGACAGCCCTACTCCAGGGGAACTGTGGGGAAAGGAAACCCTATTTTCTTGATAGTACCAATCTAGAATGGAGTTACCATCTTGCTCAGTTGGGCGAAGTGTTAGTCGCTCAGTTGTGTCTGACTCTTTGAACTGTGGGGAAAGGAAACCCTATTTTCTTGATAGTACCAATCTAGAATGGAGTTACCATCTTGCTCAGTTGGGAGAAGTGTTAGTTGCTCAGTCCTGTCTGACTCTTTGCAAGCCCATGGACTGTAGCCAACCAGACTTCTCTGTCTGTGGAATTATCCAGGCAAGAATATTAGAGTGGGTAGCCGATGCCTTCTCCAGAGGATCTTCCAGACCCAGGAATTGAATTCGGGTCTCCTGCACTGCAGGCAGATTCTTTACCATCTGAGCCACCAGAGCAGCCCTCAGGTAGGAGAGGAGACGGAAAAACAAGTCTTGGTTCAAATACCACAGATTCTTTCCCAAAGTTTAGTAAAAACACTTTGAATAAATGTTTAATTGCTGCATGGCCTTTAGAACATTTCCAGACATTAATTAAAAAAAAAAAAGTGTTACCAATTTCGCTGGGGAATGGGCCCAGAGCTCACGCCATCCATGCTATCTCTCTCAGTCCAAATTCCTAAGCTCTACAAAGTTCTACAGGATCCAGTTCCTACACACATGTATCTCACACTTTAGCACTTTTATTTACTTTACTCACTCTGTCCTAAAAAGGGTGGTCTTCCTTAGGATCTTTTTTATTTTCTGTTCCCTGTAGAAAACTCTTTCTTCACATTTCTCCATGAACAAGTTCTTTCTCATTTCATTCAGATCTCAGCTCAAATGTCATTTCAAGACATTCTCTAAAATAGTATACCTGCCACTCACGCTTTACCAATGTATTCTGCTTTGATTTTCTTCAAACCACCTAAATTTACTTAACATTCACTTTCCTATTTGCTTAAGGTCTGTTTCCCACATTTGATTAAAAGCTCTAGGAGAGCAGAGGACCTTGCCTGTCTTATTTGCTACTGTATGTCTAGTATTTAGAACAGTACTTGGCACAAAGTCAATACTCAATAAATACTTGTGGTATAAAAAACAAACAGAAATCAAAGTATTTTTAAAGCTACTTACATTTTAAATGATATTAACAGGTAATCTGTTTTTATTTATATCCAAAAAGAGCAGAAACAGTAACAGAGTATGGAAGAAGATGTAACAGTGATCTATTTTGCTGAGAAAACAAACAGAAATGGCCAAAAGCCAGGAATTTTAAGTCCTGTTTTAGTAATTCTAAAACTTATTTTTATAAATAGCAGTGCTGACCTGCCACTGCCTTTACACTACATATAAAAGGCCCAAAAGAATCACCTCTAACTCAATGGTAACACGAAAACAAAACTAAAATAACAAATGCTTATACTATGATCAGTAGTTTTCACACAGTTAGAGATAACAGATTTAGAAGCTAATCAAATTGAAAATCCCTAATCAGATATATTTGTAAATAAAACTCTTTAGCATTAAAAGAAAGATATTATTTCCATGTTCTCACTATCACTCCATATACCTTCCTATTAAGGCCAAGTTTTGCAATGACTTAGCAAGGCTAAGCAAAAGGAACTTAGGTTATGGAGTATTACCTTGAGTCCTGTTTTCTCATCATCACTTCCATTATTTGTAGATGGTGTCTCATCTCCTTGCCTGGAAACCAAGACAAAATCTTCACTATTAAGAGTAGACACAGAGTCTGAGGAGACACTGATTTTTCCAACAGAAGCCTTGTCATCCATGACTCAAGAATGAAGCTCAACTCATGAATGATTAAATATTTTAAAAATGCCTGAAAAACAAAAACCATAAAGATACTCATATAGAATGTCTGCTAGATATTCAATTATGTTCTAAGTTTTACAAATTACATACGGAAAAACTTAAATTAAAACAAACAAAACAAACTTTCAAAATATTTTCCAAAGACTTTCACTACTTACAGGTTAGCCTTTTTTATTCCATATATAAGGGAATTTATTCCATATATAAGGGCCAAGGTAGATCACATTTCAAAAAAATAAACAAATAAAAACATTTCCTTGAGAATAACTCTGGCTATCTACACTGATTTCTTCGACATTCTGGTAACTCTATTCTTTTTAGAGAACATAAAAAGTACTAAACTTACTGTCTATCCTTTTCTTTGTAAAGCTGCACAAACAAATGAAATTGAAAGCACTTAGGACAATAAACATGCATGCAGGACAGTAAGGTTTTCCCTAACACTGCTGATACTTGTACTAACAACCTGTTTTAAGAAACAAAATTTCATATTAACCCCAAAGAAAAATAAATTCAGGGCAAGCATAAATTTTAGAGCAGGGAAATACTGTATGTAGCACGAAATCAGAGGTCTACTAAAAACTCAATAATCCCATCCCACAGTTTCTTAGAACCCAACTCAAAATGAACATTATCAATAAAGAAGTTTCAGGCCAAAAATTTCCAGCAAGGAGCAGAAAAAAATGTGTCATTTACGAAAATCCATTCAATTATTGACTCATGGAATAAAATTCAAACTCATCTGTCATTTAAAAATCTGGTTCTGCATATTTTGTGGGAATGTTCCCATTTGGTCTCCAAAACAACCACAGAACAAATAATATAACACTATGCAGCAGCACACTCAGCTTTAGCCAATAAACAAAACTCACTCTTTAAAAAAGTTGCTCTCACAGTATGCTCATCTTATATACCTCAGAGGTAAAAATTCTGAGAATTTGTTTATTAAAGAAGAGGTCCAGATCTATGTTTTGGATTTTTAACTGAACACATATTTATTGAGCAATACACCATATGCCAAGCACTATTTTTCCCTCAAAAGCTAACATCTGGCTAAGCACCTGGCAGCAAAAACTACACAATCTCTGAATACTATAGTTGGAAAAAAACTTAGCAGTTATCAAAACTGTTAAACAGATAATGAAATAGCAACCCCAAGAGTTGTAGGGTCATTTAATCGGGTTTAATTAAAGCTCAAACCCTGGACTCCTTGCTGCTCTCTATTTAAGCTGATTTGCTTGTTTAAAGGCTCTACATTTCATAGGACCTTATCTAAATGCATAGTGTAGCATAGAGATGCTTCAAATGTACGTCTGAAAACTTTTAAAAATGCAGTCCTGCTTCATTCATGCAATGAATATTTCCCAAGTTTCTAGTTTCTAAATAACAAAATATGCTAAACAAGAAAAATTAGATTCTTTCCCAAAAGCAATTTATAATTTGGTAGAGAACAGAGGGATATTGAACAAGTTAATAGGTACTGATTTAGGGTAAAGAAAACTATGGAAACATGTTGAAGAATTAAGAAATATAGTCAAGGAGGATATGTCTTGGATGAGGATATATATTTTAATCCCTTGAGGTGTCTGCCCTCATAGGATCTTCTTCCTAAAGTGCTTCCCTTGCTTCAGTACTCAGTCAACTCCAAATAATCATTCGTGACCTAATAACCCTCCTTTTCCAAGAAGCCTGCCCAGTCTCTCCCCAGAGTCAAAAGCACTGCCCGCCTCATTTCTGTTCCCACAGCAGTTTTACATTTTAACAGTACCTATTATACTGTGTTAAAATCTGATGTTGAGTTCCCTCAACATCAAACTTAATACTCACATATCTGTTTCACAGATTAGGAAACTGAGGCTTAGAGAGACGGTATAATTTGTTCAAGGTAATGGTTGTAATTTAACTGGTTAGAAGCAAAGTCAAAAGCTTTCATTTAGATGGCAATGCTTTTCCCATGTGACACATCTGGGCCTTGTTCCACAACACTCAGCATCAGATAAAGGAATCTCCATCTTTTTTAGAACTTGTCCTTTAGGTAAGGTTTTCATGCTTAATTAGTCTTTTTCCCATGTTTTTAAAAATGTTACTAATAGTAAGATAGCAGCTGCTGCTGCTGCTGAGTCGCTTCAGTCAAGTCCGACTTTGTGCAACCCCATAGATGGCAGCCCACCAGGTTCCCCCATCCCTGGGATTCTCCAGGCAAGAACACTGGAGTGGGTTGCCATTTCCTTCTCCAATGCGTGAAAGTGAAGTCACTCAGTCGTGTCTGACTCTTAGCGACCCCATGGACTGCAGCCTACCAGGCTCCTCTGTCCATGGGATTTTCCAGGCAAGACTACTGGAGTGGGGTGCCGCTGCCTTCTCCGAAGATAGCAGAGGGCCTGGAAAAGTTTTCTAAAACGATAATCTCGGAGACATTAACAACTTTCTACAATATTCTAGACTCAAAAATAATACTTTGGTATCTACACTACGGAACTGAGATTTGGCAGGCTCCAAGTTCAACCTATTTTCTTTGAGGAAGTGACAGGAAAGTACACTTTATAAGATACTTTACTGTTTGTTTTGGCCCTGAAAGTAACTGAATCACTCAGTAGAAATGAGATTTATCAAAACACTAAGCAGTACAGGAGGAGTTATGTAATAAGGCTCCCCTTCTCCAGCCTCCATGGGTAGAAGTGAAGAGTCAGTCCACAAGCTCCAAGGATTCTAGATAAGATCACCCCACCCTCCCCTGGTCTCCACAACAAAGAGGTATCCCAGAACTTCATATACTCCTGGAAAAATTCTAGAGTATTCACAATCTCTGTCTTGAGACCATAAGAACTAGTTTTGTTGTTCTTCATCCCTTCTTACACCAGCTACCACAAGAAGCCCCTACTCTAATTCTCATGGACACTAAAGTACAAATTTCCTCCCCATAAACACCCTACACTACCATCCCTCTTCCTATTTTTCTCCATACCACCTATCACTGTTTGACACATTTACCTTGTCATCATAATTTGTTTTTAAATATCATGTAAGCATAAGGGCAGGGATTTCTGCCTGTTTCATGAGCTGCGGTAGCCCTAACAAGTGAAAGAATAACTGGCCATAGTAGGTGCTCAAATGTGTACTAAAGAAATAGGATAAATGGCAAATAAAAGACGTAAGATAACAAGAGTCACCCAATGAAAAAGGCAAGAGCAGCTTTTATAACTGACAGGAAGAACAGAAGTCATTATTTATGATGGTAAAGCAAACAGTTAAGAGTTAGGAAAAAATACAAGTTAGTATGCTGGTTCTACCACTGAATAATAGTGTAAGCTTGGTCATACCAAGCCTCAGATTCCGTAAATGAAAATGGTGTACTACCTACCTCACAGAGTCATTATAAAAATTACTCTCTGTAGCACTGACATATATACTCTACCACGTGTAAAGCAGCTAGTGGGAAACTGCTGGTATAACACGGGAGCTCAACTCCTGCTTTGTGACAACCAAGAAGGGCTGGGATGAGGGGATGGGACAGAGTGGGAGAGAGGCTGAAGGAGGAGCGGATATATGCATACTTCCAGCTGATTCATGTTGTACAGCAGAAACCAGGACAACACTGTAAAGCAATTATCTTCCAATTAAAAAACACTAAGAAATAGATATATGTATATCCAAGAGCCAACTGCTATTGAAGGATGGTCAAGAGCCTTGATTATGGCCAGTTCTTTTCCATTTCACTCTTTCATTAACCGGAGAGTGAAACCAACTCCCAATTTTAACAAATATCAACAGATTTTGGTAATTTAGGAAACAATATTAGCACAAAATATATGTAACACTTCTAGTTCCAGTCTTATTTGAAAGTGAAAGTGTTTAGTCGCTCAGTAGTGTCCGACTCTTGTAGCCCAAGAGGCAAGAATACTGGAGTGGGTTGCCATTCCCTTCTCCAAGGGATCTTCCCAACCCAGAAATTGAACCGGCTCTCCTGCATTGCAGGCACATTCTTTACCATCTTAGCCACTAGGTCAGTATCTAACTTTTTTATACTTAAGTAAACATAAAAGAATACTTTGTATCTCTGTGTTAACACTTTGCTGCTGCTGCTAAGTTGCTTCAGTCTTGTCTGACTCTGTGCGACCCCACAGACGGCAGCCCACCAGGCTCCCCCGTCCCTGGGATTCTCCAGGCAAGAACACTGGAGTGGGTTGCCATTTCCTTCTCCAATGCATGAAAGTGAAAAGTGAAAGTTTACAGATTACTAAAATGTACACCTTCATCTCATTTTATCATCCTAACAACTCTGTATCTGGGAGGCACTCAGTTTGTCTCCCTTTATATAAGTGATGAGCCTAGACCCCTACAACACGTCCAGTTACCGACAGGGCCAGGTTGGTGAGTACTAGTGCAGGGATGCTTCATTCTATCTCCTTTAATAAGTCAAGTAACTTAAAATGATAAGTAATTTTAATTACGCAACCTCATGCATCAAAACCAAAGGCTCAGTTATATTATAGTCCCATCTGTACCACAGTGACAACTCTATGCTCAACCACACACTTTTGCAAAGATTGTAGTATAAAATGTGCCTCAATCTTGTTGAATGAACAAAGATTCATTTTCATTCTCAATCTCCTCTTAAAACTATAAACCTGTTAAAGGAGAGTGAAAAGGTAAAGAACTAGCCATGATAAGAGCTCTTTTGATAGTTCTTCAAAAGCAGTGCTTACTTTTTAAAAACTTGAACTTTGGGACAGAGTATCATCAGATATTTGTATTTTTCTAACATTATTCAGAGCAGTAACATAAACAGTGAACTTACAGTGGTATGGATTTGCTAATGTGCAATTAGTAGAGCAAAAATCACCTCCCAATAAGTGACCCACCGAACCTGATAAGAGAGATGAGTGATACTTGTAATTGAACTTGACATACTTGAGACAAGTAAAAGGTGCTTGTTTCTGGCACTAGTCCAAGCACTCCAGTTCATCTTTATTTCCTTGGTTTTCCTGACATTCTTCCTGAAGGAGTATTAACTCCTCCTCCACCCCACTCCAGTACTCTCGCCTGGAAAATCCCATGGATGGAGGAGCCTGGTAGGCTGCAGTCCATGGGGTCGCTAAGAGTCAGACACGACTGAGCGACTTCACTTTAAATTTTCATGCATTGGAGAAGGAAATGGCAACCCACTCCAGTGTTCTTGCCTGGAGAATCCCAGGGACGGGGGAGCCTGGTGGCCTGCTGTTTATGGGGTCACACAGAGTCGGACATGACTGAAGTGACTTACCAGCAGCAGCCACTTCAATAGGACTCCCCACTCACACCAAACTGCTGCTGCTAAGTCACTTCAGTCGTGTCCGACTCTGTGCAACCCCACAGATGGCAGCCCACCAGGCTCCCCCGTCCCTGGGATTCTCCAGGCAAGAACACTGGAGTGGGTTGCCATTTCCTTCTCCAATGCATGAAAGTTAAAAGTGAAAGTGAAAGTGGCTCAGTCATATCTGACTCTTGGCGACCCCATGGACTGTAGCCCACCAGGCTCCTCCATCCATGGGATTTTCCAGGCAAGAGTACTGGAGTGAGGTACCACTGCCTTCTCTGTCTCACCGAGCAGTCCCTCTCAAAATCTGGCTACTGTAACTCTCACCAACCCTTACTAAACCTCTTCTTTTAAAAACTGAATTCAAACCTTGTCTATGTGACGTTGGGTGTTTTTAACACTCTGAGCATCCATTCAAAAAGGAAAAATACATGTATGTGTGTGTGTCTGTATGTGTACAGACACACATACATATATATAAACAAATAAAAATCAACAATACAAAACTTAAAAACTCAAACAATTCTTTTCAGTTCTCATCTTATTTCCACTGGCTGAAAATAAATGAAAATGCTTATCATTTCCTTATTGTGAAACTCTTTTTGCTTCCATTTTCTACCTCTAGCACCTTTTATCATTTCCTTCAAGTTCCCTTTTCTCTGCCCACTCCTTATTTTTTTAAAGAAAAATTTGGCTGTACAGATCTAGTTCCCTGACCAGGGATCAAACCCACTACCCCTGCATTGATCGGGGGTGTGGAGTCTTCACCGCTGGACCACCAGGAAAATCCCTGCCCACTGTAAATTCATCTGTCCTCCTCCTCCTTCCATATCTGCCCCTAGCTATCTCAGTACCTCCTGTGTTGTAACTTTTTTGTATGCTGATGATACTGTAGCCCTGTTTTTCTCCCTAATTTAATGTGGGCGCTTGTGTTTTGTTCTGTGTTTTTTTTTTTTTTTACCTATTCAGTATTGAGTATCTGTTATGTGCCAGGCACTAGGTAGAGTGTAATGGTGAGGAAAGGTACTCTTTACCCTTGACAGGCTTATAGTAGAGAACATGGACAAACAAACAAGTAATTACAATATAGTGCTTGGTATAGTAAGAGGTTCCAAATAGGAAAAGGAGTTCGTCAAGGCTGTATATTGTCACCCTGCTTATTTAACTTCTATGCAGAGTACATCATGAGAAACGCTGGACTGCAAGAAACACAAGCTGGAATCAAGATTGCCAGGAGAAATATCAATAACCTCAGATATGCAGATGACACCACCCTTATGGCAGAAAGTGAAGAGGAACTCAAAAGCCTCTTGATGAAAGTGAAAGTGGAGAGTGAAAAAGTTGGCTTACAGCTCAACATTCAGAAAACGAAGATCATGGCTTCCGGTCCCATCACTTCATGGGAAATAGATGGGGAAACAGTGGAAACAGTGTCAGACTTTATTTTTCTGGGCTCCCAAATCACTGCAGATGGTGATTGCAGCCATGAAATTAAAAGACGCTTACTCCTTGGAAGGAAAGTTATGACCAACCTAGACAGCATATTCTAAAGCAGAGACATTACTTTGCCAACAAAGGTTCGTCTAGTCAAGGCTATGGTTTTTCCTGTGGTCATGTATGGATGTGAGAGTTGGACTGTGAAGAAGGCTGAGCACCAAAGAATTGATGCTTTTGAACTGTTATTCTGGAGAAGACTCTTGAGAGTCCCTTGGACTGCAAGGAGATCCAACCAGTCCATTCTGAAGGAGATCAGCCCTGGGATTTCTTTGGAAGGAATGATGCTAAAGCTGAAACTCCAGTACTTTGGCCACCTCATGCGAAGAGTTGACTCCTTGGAAAAGACTCTGATGCTGGGAGGGATTGGGGGCAGGAGGAGAAGGGGACGACAGAGGATGAGATGGCTGGATCGTATTGCTGACTTGATGGACGTGAGTCTGAGTGAACTCCGGGAATTGGTGATGGACAGGGAGGCCTGGCGTGCTGCGATTCACGGGGTCGCAGAGAGTCGGACACGACTGAGCGACTGATCTGATCTGATAGTAATAGGTATGCATATGGTGTTATGAGAATACACAGGTGGGATCTGCTACACGTATCCCATACCCATCTCAAAATTGACTCCATATATCCAAAGCAGAGCCCATCTTCACACAAGCATATTCTTCCTCATAGCTTCCTTATCAGTGGTTAACAACCACTGATTCAAGATGGAAATGTACCCCCCGCTCCCGCAATCCCTGACTCCTTTTCTCATTCTCCCTTGGAATTCTAATAGATTTTAGTTCCAAAACATATCCCAAATCTGCTCTTTCTTTGCCATCTTTCATGTCACTCTCTTGCATTTTATTCTCTTTCAACTTTGCTACAATATAAGTCTCTCTTTCTAGACTCTCTCTAGTCATTATCAAGGCCTCATAGCTAATCTCTAAAATTCAGATTTGATCACATATCCGACCCCTTCCTTTGATTGCTCCTGACTGAAAACAGAAAAATCCAAATTCCTTAAATCATTAATTCTTAAAAATCTGGAGCCAATCTCTCATTCTAGTCTGATCTCCCTCTATCAAACCATACCAGGGAACTCCAATTATGCCATGCATTTTTATGCTTTCAAACCTTTGCTCATGCCATTTCTTAAGCTTGGAGTGTGTTTTCATTTCTCCAATTAGTCCTACTCCCCCACAAGCAATGCAGTGATACAATCAAATATTTAACCTCCTCTTCCTTTCTGAAATAATCCTTATTTCCCTCTAGGGCTCCTAAGGCTTTTTGTTTGCTTGCTTTTTAATTCTATCACAGAATTACATTTATCACACAGTAAAATGTTATACCTCTTTTCTCCTATATTGATCATTCATTTCGGAAACAATTATTTAGTATAAACCACCACAGTAAACACTGGGAATACAATGAGCACACATAGTCCCTTTGAACTAACTACTTTTGGACAGGGATCTTTAAGGGTTTGCTTATATTATCTTCATATGCTTGCTTATGGCAGTGTTCAGTAAATGTGACTGGATGGCTAATACTTGTTCAGTGTTTAAGTAACAGGGTTTATAGACTGTGAGATGGACGAACGACAAATATGCTACACTACAAGCATTTCTGGGGGTGCAGATATGAATGATTGGGATAGAGGCTAAAAAAAACAAAACAAAACCAACAACAACCACAACTACCTTTTGACTGTGCCTGACTAACTCTTCTTTTAGGTTTCCAACCGTGAAAAGCAGTTAAACACCATTGAGCCAAATCTTGGATTCCCTCTGAACCCAAACATTCTCTCATCACTTCCCTCCCAATCTCCATCATTTCTGTTGCTCCACCAGTGAAAAAAATGAGTACAGCTTTAGGGAGTCTTAAAGACAATACTTGGGCTTTCCCAGTGGCTCAGTGTTAAAAGAATTAGCCTGCAATGCAGAAGCCACAGGTTCGATCTTTGGATCAGGAAGATTCCCTGGAGGAGGGCATGGCAACCCACTCCAGTATTCTTGCCTGGAGAATCCCATGGACAGAACAGCCTAGAAGGCTACAGACCACAGGTTGCAAAGAGTTGGACACAACTGAAGTGACTTAGCATGCACACACACGGACGATACTTAAATAATCTTGCTGAATTTAAAGAACACTACTTACCAGTTCCTAAGTATCAATTGTATGCCCCACATAGTACTTAGAAGCTTTACATGCATTGTTACTAATCTTCATACTACCCTTCCCAGATAGGTATGAACTTCATACGACAAACTGAGGCTTAGAATGGCTCAATAATGCTTAAGTTCAGAGAGACAACTGTAGAACTTGATCCAATCCCAGGGATCTAGGCGCCTGTCCTTTTCAGGAATGCATCTCTCCTCCTTGGTGTTCTGTCACCATTCTCTACCCATTCCAATCCATCTTCTATGTTGTTCCCAGTTGTACTCTTCTAAAACACAGATCTGATAAGATTACTCTCTGTTCAGTAAAGGACAAGTCAGAAAGCAGCAAGAGAGTCAAGTCCCAAACATGCTTAGCAGGCCAATTCCTATGGGCTTGTAGCTCAATAAAATTAAACAACTACAAAGAAGTTGTATTTTAAAATCATATGATATTAATCTCAGCTTTTTTCCTGGATTTGAGGTTTGTTGCCCTGCACTGGTTTTCATATGAACTTCTCACAACATATCCCTGGGAAGGGTGGGATGAATCTAACAAAACTCCATGGAAAATCATCGCATCTTTGAAAAATAAATTCCGTTCCACCACTACTAATTGCTAAACAATTGAGGTGTCTTTATTGAAGTCTGACTTTTGAATTTCGTGACTGATTCTTTGAATTATTTTAGTGAGCTTAGAGAACCTATTACTTTAAGCCTTCCAAATAATTTTAGCTTAGTTTTAAAAACCAAAAAGAAAATGAAACTTAACCATCGTGGGCCTACAGCACATATAGGCAAGAAAAACCAGCTTACAAAAAAGTCACTGTTAGGCAAATTTTAACCCATCACGTCTGTCACAATTAACTTCTTTAAACTATGAAGTGACTCTTCGAGCTTGATTTCAGATGAACCATTAAGGATACCTTAAAGAAATATAACTCAGTCAAAAGCTTTCTTAATTTAAATAAAAATTTAAAAAATTCAATCTTTCTACATAAGTATTACCATTTTAGCCATTTTTAAGTGTATAGTTTCATGGCTTTCAGTATATTTACATTTAGTGCAACCATCACCACAACCTATCTCTAGAACTTTTCCATCTTCCCCAACTGAGACTCTGTACCTATTAAATTCCAATTCCTATTCCCCCAGGCAACCAACATTCTACTTTCCGTCACTAAGAATCTGACTACGAGGTATTTCATGTAAGCAGTGAAATTATATGGTATTTGTATTTTTATGGTTGATTTATTTCACTTAGCATAATGTTTCCTAAGCTTATCTATGTTGCAGCATTTGTCAGAATTTCCTTTCTTTTTTATGGTCAGATAGCATCCCATGGTATGAATATACCACCCTTTGTTTATCCATTCACTGGTCAATAAAAGTTCTAAAAGCCTAAATGTAACTTTATGGACCTTTAGGATAAAACTCACAAAATCAATACAGAAAAATGCCTAAACACCACAGCTAATGATTTCAGAGGTACTATACTTTTCCCTTTCTTACTGACAAATCGAGCTTTAATAAGACTTTATTCAAAGTTAACAGTCTGGTGTTCTACTGAAAAACCAACTGGGATTTGAACTCCTTAGTCCTTTGTGATTTGACTTGGACCATGTGATAGCTCCAGTTCTTTTAACACATAAAATGAGGGGGCCAAGTCCTTTTAATTCTTTTGTGAATGAGAACATCCAGGAAAGGGAAGGGGGGCAGGAATATCAGGTGCCTCCCAATCCTAATCCATGATGCAGGCATTTTAAGTGTCATTTTTACAAACAAAGAAACTGAGAATCAGCATCATTAAGTATCTTACCTTCAGTCATATATTAAGTAAGTTTGAGACTTGGGATATCTGTATTTTTTCTGATTCCAAAGTTCACAGTCTCCCCTCTATATCTTGATATTTTAATGAAAGGTACAAAAAGAGGTGGGGATGAAATGCACATAAAACAGTCTTTAACTGAGTTGATTATCGAGTACAACACTGTTGACACCTGAAAAAATAAACCATATAAGTGGTTTTTCCATGTTCCTATGGCTATTTTAGGAACCAGCACTCTAGTTTTTTCCAGAACTCTAGGAATGCTGGCTTTATGCCCCTTCAACACAATACCTCTGTGACTAAATATTTAAGTTACTTGGATGCCATGACCACAAAAGAAATCCAACTGTGGGAACACAGGGAAAATTAGTTAATATTAACATACTACTCATTCACAAGGTCATATTATATTTCTAACAGTAGTACACATTTTTAAGCATCCCTGTATTTACTTTTTCTGGAATGGATTTCTCAAGCATAATATAACTCACACCAGTTTTGTAAACATAAAAACAAATATTTTTAAGCAATGCAGGATTTTCTAAAGACTTTTACATTTAGTGCAACCATCATCACCACCTATCCCTAGAACTTTTCCATCTTTCCCAACTGAGACTCTGTACCTATTAAATTCCAATTCCTATTCCCCCAGGCAACCAACATTCTACTTTCTGTCTCTATAAATCCGACTACTCGAAGTAATCCATATAAGTAGTGAAATTACATGAACTGGCTTGTAATGCACTGGTCATAGCAAACACCCTCTTCCAACAACACAAGAGAAGACTCTACACATGGACATCACCAGATGGTCAATACCAAAATCAGATTGATTATATTCTTTGTAGCCAAAGATGGAGAAGCTCTATACAGTCAGAAAAAACAAGACCAGGAGCTGACTGTGGCACAGATCATGAACTCCTTACTGCCAAATTCAGACTTAAATTGAAGAAAACAGGGAAAACCACTAGACCATTCAGGTGTGACCTAAATCAAATCCCTTATGATTACACAGTGGAAATGACAAATAGATTTAAGGGATTAGATCTGATAGAGTGCCTGAAGAACTATGGACGGAGGTTCGTGACATTGTTCAGGAGGCAGTGATCAAGACCATCCTCAAAAAAAAAAAGAAACACAAAATGGCAAAATGGTTGTCTGAGAAGGCCTTAGAAACAGCCGAGAAAAGAAGAGAAGCTAAAGACAAAGGAGAAAAGGAAAGATATACCCATTTGAATGCAGAGTTCCAAAGAATAGCAAAGAGATAAGAAAGCCTTCCTCAGTGATCAATGCAAAGAAGCAGAGGAAAGCAATAGCATGGGAAAAACTAGAGATCTCTTCAAGAAAACTAGGGATACCAAAGGAACATTTCATGCAAAGATGGGCCCAATAAAGGATAGAAATGATATGGACCTAACAGATGCACAAGATATTAAGAGGTAACAAGAATACACAGAAGAACTATACAAAAAAGATCTTCACGACCCAGATAATCATGATGGTGTGATCACTCACCTAGAGCCAGACATCCTGGAATGTAGTCAAGTGGCCCTTAAGAAGAATCTCTATGAACAAAGCTAGTGGAGGTGATGGAATTTCAGTTGAGCTCTTTCAAATCTTAAAAGACGATGCTGTGAAAGTGCTGCACTCAACATGCCAGCAAATTTGGAAAACTCAGCAGTGGCCACAGGACTGGAAAAGGTCAGTTTTCATTCCAATCCCAAAGAAAGGCAATGACAAACAATATTCAAACTATCACACAATTGCACTCATCTCACACGCTAGTAAAGTAATGCTCAAAATTCTCCAACCCAGGCTTCAACAGTACATGAAGCATGAACTTCCCGATGTTCAAGCTGGATTTAGAAAAGGCAGAGGAACCAGAGATCAAATTGCCAACACCCCTTGGATCATAGAAAAAGCAAGAGAATTTCAGAAAAACATCTACTTCTGCTTTATTGATTACGCCAAAGCCTTTGACTATGTGGATCACAGCAAACTGTGAAAAATTCTTAATGAGACAGGAATACCAGACCATCTGATCTACCTCCTGAGAAATCTGTATGCAGGTCAAGAAGCAACAGTTAGAACCGAACATGGAACAATAGACTGGTTCCAAATCAGGGAAGGAGTACGTCAAGGCTGTATATTGTCACCCTGTTATTTAACTTATATTCAGAGTACATCATGCAAAATGGCAGGCTGGATGAAGCACAAGCTGGAATCAAGATGGTGGGAAGAAATATCAATAACCTCAGATACGCAGGTGATACCACCCTTGTGGCAGAAAGCAAAGAGGAACCGAAGAGACTCTTGATGAAACTGAAAGAGGAGAGTGAAAAAGTTGGCTTAAAACTCAACATTCAAAAAACTAAGATCACGGCATCTGGTCCCATCACTTCATGGCAAACAGATGCGGAAACAACGGAAACAGTGACAGACTTTATATTTTGGGGCTCCAAAATCACTGCAGATGGTGATTGCAGCCATGAAATTAAAAGACAAGCGTCTTCGAAGAAAAGCTATGACCAACCTAGACAGTATATTAAAAAGCAGAGACATTATGTTGCTGACAAACGTCTGTCTAGTCAAAGCTATGGTTTTTCCAGTAGTCACGTAGTCATATAAGGATGTGAGAGTTGGACTATAAAGAAAGCTGAGTGCCAAAGAATAGATGCTTTTGAACTGTGGTGTTGGAGAAGACTCTTGAGAGACCCTTAGAACGCAAGGAGATCAAACCAGTCAATCCTAAAGGAAATCAATCCTGAATATTCATTAGAAGGACTGATGCTGAAGCTGAAACTCCAGTATTCTGGCCAACAGATGCAAAGAACTGACTCACTGGCAAAGACCCTGATTCTTGGAAAGACTGAAGGCAGGAGAAAGTGATGACAGAGGATAAGATGGTTGGACGGCATCACCGACTTGATGGGACATGAATTTGAGCAAGCTCCGGGAGTTGGTGATGGGCAGGGAAGCCTGGCATGCTGCAGTCCATGGAGTCGCAAAGTTGGACCTTACTGAGTGACCGAACTGAACTGTATTTACTTTTTCTGGAGTGGATTTCCCAAGCATAATATAATTTACACCAGTTCTGTAAATAAAAGCTAATATTTTTAAGCAATACAGGATTTTCTAAAGACTTTTCCTGTTTTTAGGAAATTACTCAATATAGTTCCTTCTCACACATAGTGAAAACGATCAATCTATTCCATTTAGAATACCAATCTGTCTATATTTGGATCTGAAATGTTTAAACCAGGTGAACTTAATGCCAAGCAAACAAGTCATTTGCTAGATGACCAAAGCCTGAGATTAATGCAGTAAAATGGTTTCTCTTTTCCATGACCTCTGATTTTCAGGGGAATGTGTGAAGACAAACCATGAATGTTTAACAGAAGACACACAAGTTTTCTGAATCTTTTGATGTATGAGTGCCCTAGTCCATATTTATACAAGGATGGTGGGGCATTTGTTAAGAGTGTTGAATGGGGGGGGGGTTGCTGCTGCTGCTAAGTTGCTTCAGTCGTGTCCGACTCTGTGTGACCCCATAGACAGCAGCCCACCAGGCTCCGCCGTCCCTGGGATGAATGGGGGCGGTGGACAACCAAAAAACATTTCCTGAGCACTTTCACTCACAGCACTGGAATAGGCACCATGTAAGAAAATAAAAGAATTCACACATACTCAATTTAGTGTCAGAAATTTCTGTTTTAATTTAATATATATTATCTCTTTATTAGGGGATAGTTTACAAGTTCTGTTTAACTTTATTTTTTAATTGAAGGATAATTGCTTTACAGAATTTTGTTGGTTTCTGCCAAACATCAACATGAATCAGCCACAGAGTACATATGTCCCCTCCCTCTTGAACCTTCCTCTCTCCTCCTCCTCACAGATGCTTTTAAACCTGTCTAAAAAGATCTTTCCTCACAACCAAAAAGCAAAAATGTAAAAATAACAAATAGATGTTTCTGTTAGGGAACAGTTTTTTTTAATCTAAGAATTAGCTTTTGAGGTTACAAAATCAGATTTTTCGTCAATTCACAGAGAATTCAACAGGTAACTATGATAAAGATGTAGCCATTTCTCTTTTGCAGGTATACCAGAGGAAATCATGTATCACAGCAAAAGAGATTTACATGACATATCTCTATTCTCACCTTGCCGGAATCCGCTCATCAGCATATTTTAAGGGCATAAGAAAGTTTATTAATCTACAGTAAAAATATTAAAATGATTAATTCATAGTTCTTAGCAGTAGTGTTATACAAACACCCAACATTTAATCCAATTTAGCCTTAAATACTATCTCTTAATACCCATGACAACATTTAAAATACATTCCCAAATAAATATTCTGTACATCAATTCCTTTTTCTGACACAAGGGCCGCCCTCAGAAGCTGGAAAATAAGATAACCAAAGATTCTTGATTATAACTACCAAAGTGTATATAAATAAGGGAAAATGAGGAAAAGAAATTTTAAACATTGTTAAGCTTTAAGGGTTAATAACATTTTATTAAAGTTATCACAGAAAGCAATTTGCTAATGTACCTTAAGAGATGTCATATTTTATTAAGCAGAAAAAAATTATTGCCACAAAGATTAACAGATGACAAGGAGTTGGGACTTATTACATAAAAGCTGATGCAACTAACTGGAGATAGGTAACAGCCATGCATTAACTCCAAAGAAGCCTAAACCTCCAAATTCAGCACCAGGCCACACAACTGAGAAAATATACTTCAAATGTTTTAGATCCAAGGTAATATATACCATTCAATGTGAAGCATGAACTTAAAAACAAGTTTAGGGCTTTATTTATACTATTTTATGATCACAGAAAAAGGGATTTGGGGGAAAAGTTAGGCCTTATAGAACTCTACTTGATAGAAATATAAAACCTTCAAAAAGTTCTGGTGATTACCTCAGAGTAACACAGTTGTTCTGGCAAGAGAAAACTTTCAAGCTAAACTCTATAAACTAAACTGTTGATGACTTGCAAACTGCCATATTTGGTCAGTCTTTACACATGAAGAGAAAAACAAGGCAGTTAGGGGTCAACAAGAGTGGTTATAATGTAAGTTTAAGTGTCTATCCAGTATTGTTTTGGATTACAAGTTTTCTGAAGAATAAGGATCTTAGGATCAACAAAAAACTGGACAGACTGGGAAGGGAGACCAGGTAATTTATGCAAAAAGAAACAGCTGTTAAATTTATATGTTTTATCAGGTATACCCATGGATAGCCAAGTCCTTAGCCTTGGATTTTCTTTTTTTAGTATCTAACTATGGAAAATCAATAAAACAAGGTAGTTACATACAAAGCACCCAAATGCATGCCAAACCTTGCTTTATGAACACTGGTTAAATTAGTACTTCTTTAATGTTTGAGTTTTAGCTCTAAGAAAGATTAAGTTTTACGTACACTTATTTCACATGCTTGAAAAGTGTAGTATCTGATTATATTGACACTACAAAGATAACACTTGTGCAGCCCATGTCAGAAACTCAGCGCATCAGCAACTATAAAGACACACCACAGTAGAACTGACTTAAACTATTTTCTGAAGCCGGTACTCAAAGGGCACATGTTAAAATAATCACTGTGAAATGGCGAGACCTTCAAAGTAGGCTTCATGTCAGCTGGAAACACTTCAACTGAAAATGTGCTCAATAAAAGATAATGACTTCTCTAAATAAAAGAATCTGGGCTGTAAAGTTTAGCTAGAAACGTACTCCATAATAGAAAACGACTTCTTTAATGAATCAAGGCTGTGTGGTTTGAGATATGTTTATGAAAAACCATGTTCCCTTATGTAGATAATGTGCATAATACACTTCTTTCAATATGCAGTAGAAGAGATAGGAAACAAGTGCCTTCACTTTTACAGTCCTACTAAACTACAATTGTATCCAGGTTAAGCACTTGCAAACTGCTAATAGAGCACTATGCCAAAATCAACTATACTTAACATTATTTAAAAGTAAAAAGAAAATTATGCAAAAAAATGCCAAACTGTATGCAGTTAATAAGTACCCAAATATATACCTTAATACCGATGAGCTGAGCTAGTTAACTGTAAACTAAGTTATAAACCTGAAACGAAAAGGAACTGTGTACCATAACATAGCAATAGTTCAACTTTAATGACAAAGTTGAATTGATAATACGTACCGAACCCATTATTAATAAATACAAATCAATCGTGGACTCAAATTTTATTAATAGAAACTGAGGTCTACAAAGGAAGACAACTCTGTCCCTTACTCATTTTCAATTTTTAATAAGTAAACTCAAATAAAACCTTGAATATACATTAAAATAGCACCTTATACACGCTAGAATTAAGGCCAACAGGTCCTTCGTTTAAAAAGGAAAACGTGCACTCCTTTGGAACCTAAGTTTTTCAACTTTCTAAACCTCAGTTTTAATGTGACAAACTCAGTTCAATTCACTTTCTTCGGTTTTTTTTTCCCCTCCTAAACAAAGCAGCTGGGATACAGACACACACTCGCGACTTACTAGTCCAGTCCCACGTATGTGAATACAGGTGTTTATTTGAATGAATATATCAAGTGAATTGTAAAACCCTGTTCCCCACCCCCGCCCCCGACAACAAACAAACAAAAAACCCTCAAAAGATCTCCAATTCTTCAAGTCGGATGACGATTTAATGGGGCACTTATAGCGTACCAACAGCATGGTCTGCTAGGGCTTTTGCTTCCAAGATAAAGGAACCGTAAGTATGGAGATGACTGTAAAGGCAGTTGCAGATAACAAACCGAATGTTAGAAGAGAAGGGACACCAAAGTACCACCAGGCAATGGACAGCGAACTCCTGGAAGTCTAGGGTGATCCTCGGGTTCAACACCTAAAGCTTTTTAGGCTGCTGGGAATCACGATACAACAACGAGGTACTGGGGGCAGACACTTAAAAGAATCTGGGAAGACGGGGCTACTGGGGACACTTAGATAGCAGCTGGGAAAATGAGACGGAATGGCCAACACGAGAAGGAACACCGACACTAGAATAAAGCAAGCCTTTCAAATCAGGAGCAGCCCAGGAAGCTAGCTTGAGGCCGAAGCCAGCCTAAGTCACAGGTACAGGCCCAGCGAGCAACGGGGAGAAACTGAGGCTGAGGGAGCAGCCAAATTCTCAAACAGGACCTCTCTCCAAACATAAAAAGTCAAGAGACAAACCAGCTTTGCAGCGGGGGCGAGGGAGACGGCCACAAGTGCACCACCGGGAAGGCATACACCCACCCAGACAGGGGGAACCGGTTTGGGCAGGGGCTGTCCGAGCGTTCCCGCTTGCGCATGCGTCCTCCCCCCGCCCCCAGGGCCGCTGCTCCCCCTCCCCCCAATCACTGCTCCCCTCAGAACCCGGCTCGTCGAGGGAGCTGAACGCAGTCTCGCCTGCCCAGCCCCGCGGGATAAGAACACGGCATGGCTCCCCGCAGGGACCGTCCGAAGATCCCCCCCGGGCTTGGTGGGTGGGAGGAGGAGGAGGGGAAACGCGGCCCTACCCGACCCGCCGTCTCCTCCTCCGCCGCCCGCCGTTCGCCGTCCCGGAGGCTCCGCCGCCTGGGCCTCCCCAGCCGCCCAGCCCCCGCCCTCCCCGCCCCCTACTCACGTGAGAGCGCTCCTTCCGTCCTCCGTCCCGCCTCCTGCCCTGCTTCATAGGCCCTTGGCAAAGCCGAGTCGCCCTATTGGCTCAACGACAGGCGGCGGGGGCGTACTTCCTTTCCGCGGACCCCACCTGGGCTTTTGGCCCGCCTCCGTATTCTGCGCCTGCGCGGAGTCTGCTCTCCGGGAGCTGCACTCGTCTCTGGTTAGTGTGTGCGCGCTTTGGCTAACAGTGGCTCTGTGCCTGCATCAGGGACTGGGAGCAGGATTGGCGGGGGTAGCAGGCTGGGTAGTACCTGTTGCACCTGAGGTGGGTCCAACCTCAAAGTCACTGGTGCTAGAGCAAGGAATCCCTTCCTCCCCTTTAACGTTTAAAAGCTGTTTCTAAAGTCGCACTTAATGATGTTAACCCAACACACCTGGCCTTTATTGAGGGCGCAGACAGTGGCAGGGATTGTCGACAGGTAGGTTCCTTTACAGGTATGTCACTTGGCTTTACTACAAACCTTGAGAATGATAATTTTTTTTTTCTGATTTTGTAAAGGAATCCAGCCTAAGGAACAGGATTCCGTGTAGAAGTCAAAACTTTCTAACTTTGAAATCAAGGGCGACTGGCTACAACACAACTACCCTGAGACATCTGAAACACACAAAAGAGAACAAAATGAACTAGGTTGTTCCAGAGTACTACTCAAAGATAGGGCTGGGATTTTATTTAAAAGCCATACAAAAGTGATAGAACAGCAGCAACAGAATGAAGTTGAAAGTCCCTCTCCTGAGTGAATTTACAGTGTAGTAGTAAACAAAAGTAATGATTATTAAAAGTGCTAATTAAGTCTTGACAGTTTATGAAGTAATTCTAAAGCCTCTCCCTCATTTTCTTGATTCAAATTGTGTATACTCTTTTCCGGCTAAATGAGTCATTCGCAAAGTTTTCCTGTGGATAGTGCATCTAAATCAACCAGACACAGAAAAAAAAAAAAAAAAAAGCTGTGCTCTGTTGCAGTCCTCTTTGTGACTTGTCTATTATAATAGACTTGGCTGCACTCCCACAGTAAAATAGCTTTCTTCCTTCTCCTTACACAGTTATGTAACAGAAATACACACCCATTTTAAAGTATTTAAATAACAGATATAACATTACGAAGAAAGCAAAATCTCCTGAAATCCTGACACTCTGACAAAACCACTTTTAATAGTTTGGTGACGATACATTTCATGTATTTCTTGATTCATATGTATTTCCCCAATATATACATAAATCTTAACATAATCTTTTAAATAAAATTTTATTACAGAATCACTAGAGTATGTCCTGAAGAAAAATCCAAAACAGGGACAACCTCAAATAAAACAAAAATATCAGATTCCCACTACAAATACTAACAGTTTAAAACACAGTCTTCTTTGTGTCTATATATTGTTTTTCAAAATGAGCTCACATAGTTAAACAGTCTGCTGTATTCAACTAACAGTATCTACCTTAGCATTTCACTAAATTTTCCTCTCATCTAATTCCTAGATCTCATTCAAATTTTCTAACAACCTAAAAGTATTTTTACAGCGGGCTTTTCCAAATCAGTAATATCATTTTAGTAAATTTTCCTCTCAGCTAATACCTAACTATAATCAAATTTTTCATTGACCAAAATAAATTTTTTACAGCTAATTTTCCCAAATCAGCATCCAGTCCAGGCCCACACACTATGTCTGGTTGTGATGTCCCTTAAGTATTTCTTAATCTAGTAATTAAGAAAAAAAATTGAAAGACACTGGCTTATTGAAGAAATCAGTCCAGTTGAAGTACAAAATTTCCTATCTTCTGGATCTGAAGAGTTGTTTCCTCAAGAAGTCACTGAGTTTGTTTCCTTAGACCTTATATTTCCTGGAAAATGGAATTTATATCTCAAGCTCAGTAGATTGATGTGGTAAGCTGGAACCAGAATGGAAAGTCCGTAAATGCTAAAATATGGAAAATGAAGTTCAATCTATAAACAAGGTGCCCTTGAAGTTTCTAAGGATAGTGCCAACAACAGATTTGGGTTTTAAAAAATTTCATTCTGGTAGGAGTAGAAAAGGCAAAACAGGGAGTAAATAGAACACTTTGAATATCACTTTCTGATCTTATGCAGATTAGAAACACCTGAACTAAGGCAAAAGAAAGGGGGGGAAAAAGAGACTGAGTTTGAAGGAAATATCTTCAAGTTTGTTGATTCTGTCTTTTGCCTGCTCAAGTCTGATTTTGTTGTTATTCAGTCACCAAGTCATGTATGACTCTTTGCAACCTCATGGATTGTGGCACAGTAGGCTTCCCTGTCCTTCACTATCTCCCGGAGTTTGTGCAAACTCATGTCCCTTGAGCCGATGATGCTATGTAACCATCTCACCCTCTGCTGCCCCCTGCTCCTTTTGCCTCCAATCTTTCCAAGCATCAGGGCCTTTTCCAATGAGTTGGCTCTTCATATCAGGTGGCCAAAGTATATTTTGATCCCCTCTAAATGAATTTTTTTTCCTTATCTCTGTCGTACTTTTCAACTCCAGAATTTCATTTTAGTTCCTTTTTATAATTTCTATTTCTTTAATGATATTTGCATTTTTTGTACATTATTTTCCAGACTTCATCCATGTTTTAGCTTGATGAGCAACTCTAAGACAGCTGTTTTAGTAATGTCTTTGTCTAAATACCATATGATATCACTTATATGTGAATTCTCAAATATGACACAAACGAACTTATCAATGAAACAGAAGCAGACTCACAGACATAGAAAACATGTTTATCAAAGGGGAAAAGGGGTCCAGGAGGGATAAATTAGGAATTGGGCATTAGTAGATACAGATTACTATATATAAAATAAATAAACAGCAAAGTCCTACTGTATAGCATAGGGAACTATGTTCAATATCCTGCAATAAAACATAATAAAAAAAATATATATATATAAAAAACTGAATCACTTTGCTGTATACCTGAAACTAACACAATATAGTAAATCAACTATACTTCAATAAAAATAAAATAAATAAAATAAAATGTAGAACTCTAGGTTCCTACATTTCCTACATTCTAGGAAAACAAGGTTCTTACTTCCCACTCTGGCTCCAGCAAGCCATACCTGCAATATAAACAGGGTTGAGGGGTAGGAACAAATAGTTTCCTACCTATTCACACTAAAGGCTCACCTTGACTGAAATTAACCTCAGATGACCAACCAGATTTTCCCCTGGAACATGCAAGCATTCAAATAGATTCCAGAGTTCCGAAATAGTTACTTCAGACAGTCTGCCAGTATAATTGTTGCCTAGGTAGAGATGGATTCCATGTTCTTCCTACTCCATCTGAGGAACAGAAAAATAAAAGTGAACACTAAATAGAGCCTAAGAGGTCTGCAGGACACTATTAAGGGAAACAATGTACCATTATAAGTATCCCAAAAGGAGAAGAGAGAAAGGGAAGAAAAGATAATAATGTAACTGTAGAAAGCCAAAGAAAAAAGAGAATCTTCAAAGCAACAAGAGAGAATACTCATCACATACAAGGGATCTTCAGTAAGATTATCAGACAATTTCTCATCTTAAATCTTAGAAGCCAGAAGGCAGTGGGTTGATAATATTAAAAGTATGAATGAAAAAAACTCTTGGTGGACAATTCTATATCTAGCAAAATTGTCCTTCAAAAATGAGGGAGAAATCAAGACATTTTCTGATTAAAAAAAAAAAAGCTAAGGGAATTCATTACCACTAAACCCATCTTACAAGAAATGATGAAGAGGATCCTTCAGGTTGAAATGAAAGGATGCTCAACAATAATTAAAGTCATATGAAGAAATAAAGATCTCTCTGGTGAAGAAAAATATACAAGCAACTACAGAATCATTAGTGTAATTATTTACCTCCATTTTAATTTTCCTCCATTTTACTTAATTTATGATTTTAATGAAAATGCATAAAAATATTAGTCTAATTTATTGCACACACAATGTATAAAGATGTAATCTATAAAATCCAATAACAAAGGGGAGACAGAGCTGTATAGGACAGTTTTTGTTTGTTACTAAAATTGGTATCCATTTTAATTGTTACAATTTTGAGCTGTTAAATGTAATTCCCATGGTAACCAAAAAGGAAATATCTATAGAATATACACAGAAGGAAATAAGAGGTAAGTCAAAAGTTTTCACTACAAAAAATAAAAACAGAAGGCTGTAATGGAAGAAATGAAAGACACAGAAGCTATAAGCCTATAGAAAATGAGTAGCAAAATGGCAGAAGTAAGTTCCTCATTATCAGTCTTTACTTTAAATGTAAATGGCATAAACTTTCTAATCAAAAGACAGAGATGGGCAGAATGGATAAAATAAAAACATGTTCCAGCAATATGCAATCTAGAAAATACTCACTTTAGATCCAAAGACATTAATAGGTTTAAAAAAAAAAGATATTCTATGCATTTTTATGCAAGTACTAACCAAAACGGAGCTTCAGGTGGTTATATTAAGATTATACAAAATAGACTTTAAAACAATTACAAGAGACAAAGAAAGTCATTATATATTAAAAAAAAGGTTCAATAGAGCAAGATTATAAAAACTTAAACATTTACATAACTAGTGAAAGTCATTCAGTCCTGTCCAACTCTTTGCGACCCCATGGATTATAGTCCATGGAATTCTCCAGGCCAGAATACTGGAGTGGGTAGCCATTCTTTTCTCTAGGGGATCTTCCCAATCCAGGATCAAACCCAGGTCTCCCACATTTGGGGCAGATTCTTTACCAGCTGAGCCACAAGAGAAGCCCAAGAATACTGGAGTGGGTAGCCTATCCCTTTCTCCAGAGAATCTTCTCAACCCAGGAATCAAACCAGGGTCTCCTGCATTGCAAGCAGATTCTTCACCAACTGAGCTATCAGGGAAGAATCCTCCTGCAATGTGGGAGACCTGGGTTCAATCCCTGGGTTGGGAAGTCCCCTGGCGAAGGGAATGGTTACCCACTCCAGTATTCTGGCCTGGAGAATTCCATGGACTACAGTCCATGAGGTTGCAAAGAGTCAGACACCTGAGCGACTTTCACTTTTACCTTGGGCTTCCCTGATAGCTCAGTTGGTAAAGAATCAGCCTGCAATGAAGGAGACCCTGGTTCTATTCCTGAGTCCGGATGATCCACTGGAGAAGCGAGAGGCTACCCACTCCAGTATACTTGGGCTTCCCTTGTGGCTCAGCGGGTAAAGAATCGCCCGCAATGCAGGAGACCTGGGTTTGATCCCTGGGTTGGGAGGATCCTTTGGAGAAGGGAAAGACTACCCACTCCAGTATTTTGGCCTGGAGAATTCCACGGACTATATATAGTCCACGGGGTCACAAAGAGTCCGATGGAACTGAACAACTCTCAATTTCACATAACTAGTAATAGACTCTCAAAATATTTGAAGCAAAAATGAACAGAATTAAAGGGAGGAATAAACAGTTCTACTGGAGAAGGCAATGGCACCCCACTCCATTACTCTTGCCTGGAAAACCCCATGGTAGGCTGCAGTCCATGGGGTCGCTAAGGGTCAGATACGACTGAGTGGCTTCACTTTCACTTTTCACTTTCATGCATTGGAGAAGGAAATGGCAACCCACTCCAGTGTTCTTGCCTGGAGAATCCCAGGGACGGGGGAGCCTGGTGGGCTGCCGTCTTTGGGGTCGCACAGAGTCGGACACGACTGAAGTGACTTAGCAGCAAACAGTTCTACAATCATAGTTAGAAAATTTAATGGCCCACATTCAATAATGAATAGAACAACCAGACAGAAGATACATTAGAATTAAAGGACTTGAACATCACAATAAACTGAACCTAACAGGTATACAGCATATTGCACTGCACAACAGCAATACATTCTTTTCAAGTTCACATAGGACATTCTCCAATACAGGCCATATACTAGGCCACAAAACAAGTTTCAAAAGATTTTAAGAGGTCATTAAACAAAGTATCTTCCAACTACAATGGGATGAAGTTGGAAATGAGTAAAGGGAAAACTGGAAAATTCAAAATATGTGGGTATTAAACACATTCTTAAAGAACAAATGAGTCAAAGAAGTCCTTAAAAGGGAAATTAGAATATACCTGAAAATGAGTAATGATAAAAACATCCAAAATTTACAGGATGCAATGAAAGCAGTAAGCAAAGAAATTTACAGTTGTAAATGGTTACATTAAAAAACAAGAATCTCAAAACAATATCCTAACTTTATGCCTTATGAAATAAGAATAACAAACTAAACTCAAAGCCAGCAAAAGGAAGGAAATAGAATGGAAATAAACCAAGAGAAAAGAAAAAGAGAAAAAAAGAAATCAATGAAACCAAAAGTTGTTTCCTTGAAAAGATCAACAAAATCAACCTAGAATATAACGGGCAAATTCCCTGAAACATACAAATTATTTAAGTGGATTCTCGAAAAATTAGAAAATCTCAACATACTCATAACAAGTAAAGAGACTGAGTGAGTAATCAAAAACCTCCCAAAAAGAACAGTCCTGCACCAGATGGCTTCGGCAAGGGATTGTACCAAATACTTAATTAAGAATTAATAACAGTCCTCAAACTCTTACAAAAGACTGAGGAAGAGGGAATGCTTTCTGATTCCATGAAGCCTCATTATTCTGATCCCAAAGCTAACTAAATGCATCACAAAATATTATATACCAGTATCTCTTATGAATATAGATGCCAAAATCCTCAACAACATAAAAGGAAATCAAATTCAACAGCATATGAACAGAATTATTCCCCATGACCAAGCGGGATTTATCCCAATAATGCAAGGGTGGTTCAACATAAAATCAATCAATTTAAAATATTCCATTAATAGAACTAAGGAAGAAACTCATGATCATCTCAATTAACGTTGAAAAGTTATTTGACAAAGTACAATGCCTTTGCATAAGATCTTTCAGAAAATGTAGTTATAGAGGGAATATTCCTCAACATGATAAAAGTATTTGTAAAAAAAAACCCAAAAACCCGTATCTAAATCAAATGCAATCATTTACCTATGCCTCTTAGAACAAGTCATGAACAAGTCAAGGATGCCTGATATTCAACACTGTACTGAAAGCTCTAACCAGAACTATAAGATGAAAAAATTAAAGGCATCCAAATTGTAAAGAGGTAAAACTATATTTACAGGCAGCGTGGTCATATATACAGAAAATCCTGAAGAATCCACAAGAAAGCCTATGGGGTCAAAAAAAAAAAAAATCAGAAGCATTGCTGGGTACAAGACCAACACCAAAAATCAGTTGGGTTTCTGCACACCAGCAACAGTGTGAAAAGGAAATTAAGAAAGCAATTTCATTTATGTTATCAGAATGAATTAAATACCCTGAAAAGTGCTCCTGAAGGAAAATAAAGACCTAAGTACATGAAAAGATGTTTCTTATTCAGACAGTAAGACTTAAAATTAAGATGGCAATATTACCCAAAATGATCTACAGACTCAACACAATCTCTATCAAAATTACAACAGCCTTTTTCTTAGAAATGTAAAAGCTGATCCTCAAATTCATACGGAATTTCAAGGGGCTTGCCATAACCAAAACAATCTGGACAAAATAAAGTTGAAGTCCTAATAGCTTCATCACTTAGGAACTTACTACAAAGTTACAGTAGAAGAATATGTACCAGTATAAGTACAGAGATACAGCCACATGTAATAGAATAGAGCGTCCAGAAATGAATTCACACAAACATGGTCAGTCAATTTTCAACAAAGGTGCCAAATCCATTCAACAGAGAAAGGAGGAACTTTTCAAAAATGGTGTTGGAAAAACGATGATGGTGGCTTAGTCACTAAGGTCTGTCCGACTCTTGTGACCCCACGGACTGTAGCCCGCCAGGCTCCTCTGTTCATGGGATTTCCCAGGCAAGAATACTGGAGTAGGTTGCCATTTCCCTCTCCAGGGGATGTTCCCCAACTAGGAATGGAACCTAGGTCTCCTGCATTGTAAGGCGGATTCTTTACTGACCGAGTCACCAGGGAAAAGGACAAACTTTTCAAAAATGGCGGAAAAACGATAACCACAAGTAAAATAATGAAATTGGCTACAGCAGCGGTGATGGTTACCCAATATTGTGAAGTACTTAATGCCATGGAACTTCACACTTACAAATTATTAAAATGATAAATACTATGTATGTTTTACCACAATATCCTCGCTCCCCCATCCCCCCAAAAAACGAGGAGAACCCAGTGAACCATTGAATTGGCAAGATGCAAAGTGGCTCTAGAATGATACTGAAGTTTTCTGGTGGGCAAGACTGCGTGGACGATGCCATTCACCAACACAAGGACTATAGGAGGTAAGAAGCAGGTCTGCCGATGAACTTGAGTTCAAAGCTACCTTAACAGTGGAAAACCAATTGGACATGTCTTCTCGGCAGCTGGCCCTGGCGCAAGAGAGCTGATGGTCAGGCGAAAGAGAGTTGTGAACAATCAGCAAGTTGTAGGTAACGGAGAATGCAAATCCCTGGGAAACACCAACATGCAAAAACCGAGGGAGGTAAACGTCCTTCCCTCCGCTTCTGGGTCCCAAGAAGGCGAGTCCATACCCTAGGCAGGAGGAGCTTACCGACGCTTTAAGTGCAGCTGCGCCTTTCAGGCCCACGCAGACGGCAGACGGCCGAGTCGTAGCTAGAGAGGAGCGGCTGAGAAGGAGCGAAGTGCGCGGGGCCTGAGCCCCAGGCGCTAAGAAGCCACAGCACTTGCTCGTCGGCTCACGCGGGCGGAGAAGCTAGCGGGAGCCCTGGGTACCCGATCATCTCGCCCACGGCACGGAGAATCCCTCTCCTGGCCCGCCGCCCTCCCAGCCTTCCGATTGGCGGAGAGGACCATGGGACCTGGAAGTTGTCTTTGTCCGGCGAGGGCTGCCCTTCCGGTTCCGTTGGGTCCCCCTTTGGCTCGGGTTCCCTGCCCCTCCCCCTTCCCGGAGCCCCGAGGGGCCGGAGCTCCTGGCGGTGCCGGATCCTGACGGTGGCCTTCCCCCGGGTCTGTAAGTGCGGAGGCGGCCGGAGCGCCGGGTAGGGGTACAAGGTCTCTCAAAATCGAGCCCCCTTGGGGCCATGGATTGGCCGGGACCTGCACCGGGATGGGGGCCGAGGGGCTGGCCTAGGCTTGGGGGTGCTTACGGAGCCCTTGGCCCGGCCCCTGCTATGCCCCGCCCCTTTCCCTCCCCTGAGTCTGGAGTGGGGAGCCTAAGGATGCCCCCAGGGACCTCCTCCGGGGACCCCAGCCGAGGGCCAAGCAGTTGGCTTTAACCCGACTCTGGCATCTTTTAAGAAGTGCCAGTTCTCGGCCAGGGCAAGGCCTCAGTGCCAGCCTGCGAGGATCACTGTGGAGTGCAGCTAGTTTACCCTTTTGCCACTGGCTACAACACCTTTTTTATATCTGGCGCCTTGTCAGGCACTGGGAATTCGTAAGACATTGTTCTAATTTTCAGGGTCAAGTTTGGGAACCAGATAAAAACAAATGAGTGCTCCTGCGATATACATATCAGTCGTATATGTATGAAACGTTCAAGGGGCTGTTGCCGGGGAGGCTGAAGAGACTTTCAGTTTTACTTGCGGATAAGGTGGAGAAGAGGTTTTGCCCTCAGAGGAACAGTTGCAGTGCTGAGCAGTTGCAGTGTGTGAGCATAACTTGTGTGGGAAGAGCAGGAGAGGGTTCCAGGGCTCTTGTGCGAAGCATGAGATATGAAGCTGGGAAAGTAGATGGAAGTCCAGATAGTGAAGATTTACAACTAAAAGAGGTGGGTACTTGTTGAAGAGTTTTGAGCAGGAGACTAGTGTGGTCACATTTGCATTGTAGAAAATCATCTTGTTCTGGAGGTCAGCCTATAGGATAGGAATGTCTAAGAACTGATTCTGGACTCTTTAGCTAAATTCTAGATGTTCTTATCTGAGATTCTTTTGAAGGTGTAATGGGATCAGCCTAGTGAGAAGTAACGGAATCCCAAAACCAAGTTATGATAGTATTATCAGAAAGAAAGCAGGTATGCTGAAGGGAAGGGCTTCCCTGGTAGCTCAGCTGGTAAAGAATCCACCTGCAACGCAGGAGACCCCTGTTTGACTCCTGGATTGGGAAGATCCACCGGAGAAGGGATAGGCTACCTACTCCAGTATTTTGGGCTTCTCTGGTGGCTCAGACAGGAAAGAATCCTCTGCATTGTGAGAGACCTGGGTTCGATCCCTGGGTTGGGAAGAATTCCCTGGAAGAGGGCATGGCAGCCCACTCCAGTATTCTTGCCTGGAGAATCCCATGGACAGAGGAGCCTAGCAGACTGCAGTCCATGGGGTTGCAAAGAGTCAGACATGACTGAGAGTGCCTAAGCACACACATGCTGTAGGAAATGCTGTAAAGACTCCATAATGAATTGGATGTTGAGGGTGAAAGAGATATCAAAGCTGAGTCTTAGGTTTCAGGCCTGTGAAATTTGAAGAATGTTAATGCCATTATCAGCAATAAAACCATAAGCATAGTGTAGATGACCAGTTCATTTTTTGGATACTTGAATTTAAGGCCTGATGGGATAGCCACATGGAACTGTCCAGTATAGAGTTGGAAAGACAAATCTGCAGCTCAGCCTAAATGCCGTGGCTTGAGGTAAAAGTTTGAATCATCTTAAAGCACAGAGGTAGGAAGCCATGGAAATAGTTGGTATCAGGAAGGGGTTATTGACAATGAAGGGAATATTTGGGGAAATGGGAGTAGTTAATAGTAGTTGATATAGTAGCAGAAACAGAAGTAGATGATAAAATATAATGATAAAACGTAAGGATTCCAGCAACCAAGAAGTTTCAGAAGTCAAGAGAGGAGAACACTGAGAAGGGTCCACTGAGACAATGGATGCAGAGCCTTTGGAGAATGAGAAAGAAAAAAAAAGAAGATTGCATTTCTTTATCAAGAGATCATGAGTGACTTTTTACAAAGCAATTTTAGCAGAATGATGAGGTGATAATATGTGAAATAATGGAGAGACCTCAGGTGGTTTGGTATCAAATGAGAATGAAAGAAATGCCACACGTTAAAGGACTTCACAAAGGATATTGACAGGCTGTATTATTGATCTAACATTTGGTTACAGAGCACAATTCCAGGCACTATCCTAAGTTCTTTTAAAAAGTAACTGAATTTAAAACATTAATTTACTTTTAAATTAATTTAATTTTCCATAACAACCTATTGTTATGGAAATATTAATATTATCATGTTAAGTACTGTTATTTCTTTGACAGATGGGACAACTGAAAAAACAAAAGTAATTAAGTAACTTGCCCAAGGTCATACAACTAGAAAGTGGTGGGGCAGCGTTTTGATTCTTGGAAACCTGGTTTTATCCACTGTACTAAGCAGTGATTGAACATGGGAGTCAAAAGAAGGGGAAAATTTAAGCAAAGATAGACTCTTGATTAAAAAAAAATGGAGAGGCTTGGAAGAGATCCAGATTGAGAAGAAGGTAAGTGATGGATTTATGTTTCTGTTACGGATTTATTTTTCATTTCTTTTCCCTTAGATTCTCTTCCAATATGTGCCATTTTAGGTCAGTTTCATTCATAGTTAGGTATGTCATGCTTTCATTTATTAACTTATCCAAATCAGGTCTTCTCTTTAGCTTCAGAGCCATATCAGCTAGCTAATCGATCTTCCCCTTAATGTCATGCAGGCTCCTCTGGTTAAACATTTTAAAACCTGACCCATGGTCGTTTCCCCCAGCATTTCCTTGCTTATTGAATGACATTCTGTCAGACATCCAGTTTCTCAAACCAAATATCTAGGAGTCATCGTGACGTTTCATCCCTTGTTCCCTACCTTGGTTATCAAGTCCATCAATTCTTTGAGATATCTCTGGAATCTGTTAAAATAAATCCATATTATTTCTTCTCAATTTCATATTATTCAGTTCAGTTCAGTCGCTCAGTCATGTCCGACTCTTTGTGACCCCATAAACCGCAGCACACCAGGCCTCCCTGTCCATCACCAACTCCCGGAGTCCACCCAAACCCATGTCCATTGAGTCGGTGATGCCATCCAACCATCTCATCCTCTGTTGTCCCCTTCTCCTCCTGCCCTCAATCTTTCCCAGCATCAGGGTCTTTTCAAATGAGTCAGCTCTCCGCATCAGGTGGCCAAAGTATTGGAGTTTCAGCTTCAATATCAGTCCCTCCAGTGGACACCCAGGACTGATCTATATTATTTGGGCCCTCATTATTTCTATATCGCTCTGTTAAAATAACACTAACAGGTTTCCTTGTCTCTACATCCACTGTTCTCAGAAGTATTCTCCACAAGTTTTTATTTTTGACTTATTGAGTTTTAGCTGGTGCAAGAGTTTAGATAACATGCATTTCAAATGATAGAGTAATAGCCTAGGGCAGTTATTTTTTATTAGATTGAACTGAGGTTGGTGGTGGTTGGTGGTTTAGTCTCTGAGTTGTGTCCGACTTGCGACCCCATGGACTGTAGCCTACGGCTCCTCTGTCCATGGGATTTTCCAGGCAAGAATACTGGAATGGGTTGCCATTTCTTTCTTCAGGGGATCTCTCCTTTGCAGGAATTGAACCTGGGTCTCCTGCATTGCAGGGACATTCTTTACCGACTGAGCTACAAGGGAATCTGAATTGAGGTTAAGTTTGGTTAAAGTTAGCCATGTTGTTATTTAGTCACTAAGTCACGTCCGACTCTTTGCAACTCCATGAACTGCAGCATGCCAGGCTTCCCAGTCCTTCACTATTTCCCAGTTTGCTCAAGCTCACGTCCATTGAGTTGGTAATACTACCCAACCATTTCATCCTCTGTTGCCCTCTTCTCCTACTGCCCTCAATCTTTCCCAGCATCAGAATCCTTTCCAATGAATCATCTCTTTGCATCAGGTAGTCAAAGTATTGGAGCTTCAGTTTCAGCATCAGTCCATCCAATGAATATTCAGGGTTGATTTTGTTTAGAAATGACTGGTTTGCTCTTGCTGTCCAAGGGACTCTCCAACACCACAGTTGCAAAGCATCAGTACTTCAGTGCTCAACCTTCTTTATGGTCCAACTCTCACATCTGTACTTGACGACTGGAAAAACCATGGCTTTGTCTATATGGACCTTTGTTGGCAAAATGATGTCTCTCCTTTTTAATACACTGTCTAGGTTTGTCACAGCTTTCCTTCCAAGGAGCAAGCATCTTTTGATTTCATGACTGCAGTCACTGTCAGCGGTGATTTTGGAGCCCAGGAAGATAAAATCTGTCACTGCTTCCACTTTTTCCCCTTCTATTTGCCATGAAGTGATGGGACCAGATGCCATGATCTTATTTTTTTGAATGTTGAGTTTTAAGCCAGTTTTCTAACATCACCTCTCTGGGCCAGGAGCTCAGAGGCCCAGGGGTCATGGGCCACACAGGCCCTGTTGCTTGCCTGGGCTCCTCCCCACAGCGTCCTGCTGAGAAGTGCATGCAAGCCAAGTTAGGGGTCCCAAGTCAGGAGCAGGGAAGAGCCCTGTGAACCGCTGCATCCCTGCCTGGCCAAGGAAGGACCATGTGCAGGGAGGATGGAGATTTAGGAATTTCTTAAATAGAGAAGGTAATAAAACATTGAGAAACCAAGACAGGTTTTCTGAGGAAGTCAGCCTCAAGAAAATAGCAAAAACTTAAGGACTAAGCTTTGAAGAATATACTTACCTTTTCACAATTTACAGAATCCTTAAGGAACAGATCAGCCAAAGAATGATGGAAAACTGAGGCCAGTTGTTAAGTCACTTGCCCACTTCTGTACAACAGTTTAAGAAGAGTGAGCTAGATCTATTCAACATAAATAACCAGATTTATTCAACATAAATAACTCTTAAAAGCAATAAACGAAAAAGTCGCAAAGCAATATATATAGTTTGAAAGTAATTTTAGTTTTTATTTTCTGTGGCTGGGAGTGTTATACATAGTAAAATGGAGAGGGAAGGAGATTCATTAAGGAAGAAACTGAGAATCAACTGACTGAATGGAAGGAGGTTGAGAAAGCGGACTTTTACTTCACCTATATTCAAAAGTTCTTCCAGGAACGGTATATTTCTGTAATGTTACTTACAGATTGTATAAACATGTTGTAAGTAAAAGAGTGAGCAGTTGGAGAATGTAGTGTCATGAAAGTTACCCAAAAGAAGAAAAGGATTGAGTTTTATAGAAAGGCTGTAGTATATTACAGCCTCTTTGAAAAATGGCATATGGTGTTAATGAAAGAGGAAGAAAGATTTCGAAGTAGTTGTGCATGCTAAGTTGAAAGATAAAGGTACTTTTATGAGGTAGATGAGAAAACAGACTGAAAGTTTTCCTTATCAGTATCATTAGAGGCATTTGAGATAAGAAACGTGGATATTTTCACACTGTCCCTTGCTTAACAGTGAACATTGTTCAACCTAAAATATTCACTGATCCTTTTGGGTTACTCCTGTTTGAACAAAGGGAAATTTCAAATCAGCTGCAACATAGTGATTATAGAAGAATTGTGTAAATATAAACAAAGAAAAAGTGATTTTAAGTGAGGCTATTTCTATTTCATTGATGTTTGGAAAGGGGGTCATTTAAAACTTGCTAAGAGAAACTCAGCAGTATTCAGACTTAATCACAGTAACCCAGACAATAGTTGATAAAGACCTGAACTATGCCAATGGTAGTAAGAATATAGAGAATTTGGAAATCATTCTTTGAAAAGAATCAGCAGAATGTGGTGACCAAGTCTCTAGTCTACCTAATCAGTTCTGTACTTTCAGTTCCTAGAAGGTCTGCTATAATCTAGAATTATGTGAGTGATTTCTATGATAATAATGAATAATTGCTATTAGAAGTTAACTATAGTTGGGGAGTCTAAAAATCAAATATATTCATGATTTTTATTGTTTTCTTTATAAATGGCATTAAGTTTCATCCGACAAAGATGAATGCACAAAAGATAGAAAAATAATATAAAGTTAAAATAGGTGAGAAAGGTAAGACAAGGATAATACATGAATGGTTTACTATTAAAGCCCTCTAGACTTGACAAAAATTTGGCTTCAATTTGTATTTTTTGTTTTTAAGCATAAGTCTTTTATTGAAGCATAACTAACTATACAAAAGCATATCAATCATCAGGGTATAGTTGAATGGATATGAATGGAGATGACAGTTAATGTCATAAGATAAAACTTCAGCTAGCCTAGTTCTGTCATACATGAATTTTGGCATCATGTCTCTCAGGCATAATTTCTACCTCTAACATTTAATACTTTCCACCTTTCTTAAATAAGCAAGTGACTTATGTTCACCAAGCTTGAATTTCCTCATAAGCAAAGTGGAGATGACAATAATACTTACCTCATAGAAATTTTGAAGATTAAATGGGTCGATTTGGGTATACCTGGTACTCAGCAAGGGTTCAGTAAAGATTAGGCATCCTTTTTCTTATTTTTAAATAAAATTAAACTAGTTCATATGAAACAAGTACTCCTTTTTATTTGAACATTTTTAAATTTCTGTTTAAAATTTCATTTTATGTTGTCAAAACTATTTTTTGGAAACAAACCCTAGACAGAAATTTTCTAGGGCACTCAAAAACAGTATTAATAATGAAAGGCATCTCTACCATAGCTCAATAGTAACTTCATAGGGAACATTAAGAGTTAGTTACAGTTATTATTGAATGAGTTGTGTACAAAATAACAGTTGGTTCTTGACCTCAAATAACTAACCCTCTGATGGAAAGAGAAACTAGTGACAGGAAACAATTAACGGATGAACTCTGTGGCCTGGAAATAAGTTTATTAAAGAGAGACAATAGAGTGGGCTGACACATTAAGGAAAACTTCTTAAAGGAGAAATAATAATTTTTCCTCACATTCTTGGACTACAGCAGACAAATCAAGCACGTCCCTGAGATACCTGACTGCTCCTGTTGGTAAGTCGCTTGAGACTGATGAATAGGAGGTAAATGAAACTGTATTCCAGCTCCTGTCTTTGGAGCTTCAAGGAACAATGATCCCTGAGGAAAGTTGCCTAAAGCAATTCGAGTACTATCCTGGTATAGATGGAAGCAATTAGTACTTATTTTTCAGTGTTAGTAGGAAAGTGCCGTTGTCGTTCAGTTGCTCAGTCTTGTCCCACTCTTTGTGACCCCATGGACTGCAGCACGCCAGGCCTCCCTGTCCTTCACCATCTCCCGGAGCCTACTCACACTCATGTCCATTGAGTTGATGATACCATGCAACTGTCTCATCCTCTGTCACCCCGTTGTCCTCCTGCCCTTCTGCACTCAGGGTCTTTTCCAGTGAGTCAGCTCTTCCCATCAGGTGGCCAAAGTATTGAAGCTTCAGCATCAGTCCTTCCAGTGAATACTCAGGGTTCATTTCCTTCAGGATGGATTGGTTTGATTTCCTTGCTGTTCAAGGGACTCCCAGGAGTCTTTTCCAGCACCACAGATCAAAATGCTGACCTGCCAGTAAATTCAGGACAAGCTAAACCTCTAAGAAATAGTGCCCCTTGTGTTTGGCTATTTGAACAACAGTCATTTGTATAATTTCTAGTTACGAATTGGGATATTCACCACTGCCAGATCAAATATGTCAAGCAACCATAATTGCTAAAATTGACCTGTGATGGATAATACTTTTGCGCCACTTTCTTTACTAATATATTCCCATGTCTCCAAGATTTTTCCTTTTCATCTGGTATTTACCATCTCTTCTCTGATGCTACATATGCTTCTCTACATCCCTCCTCTCTCATCTTCATTGTGATTATAATTTATCTGTACACTCAGAGTGCCATACAAAGAAGATGCTTGTAATTTATGTATGCTGCTGCTGCTAAGTTGCTTCAGTCGTGTCCAACTCTGTGCGACCCCATCCCTGGGATTCTCCAGGCAAGAACACTGGAGTGGGTTGCCATTTCCTTCTCCAAATTTATGTATAAATGTGTTTAAATATACCTGTGCCATACCAGTCCCCCCTCCTAAGTCTCACCTCTCTTTCAGTGACATTTTAATTCAGGTGAACTCCTAAATTTAGAACCTTTGCATATTGCTTTTTTTCGTGTCTCCCACAAGTTTTTTTGAAATGTCTTTTTTTTTCCCCCTTGCTCCTTGTACCCATTCATTTGTATGCTCTCATAGCCTCAGACTTGTAATGCTTATGCAGACACTGCACTGGTCTTCCTAACAGCAAGTCTTCCTATTACTGTCAAATGAATCTTAAAGGTTCAACAGATACAAACTGAGCACCTGCTGTGTGTTTAGTACTATATTAGGTGATGGGTATACACACCAGTTTGAACAGAATAGGGTTTGCCAGTAATGTGGATACGTTACTATTGAATTTGAAACCAAAGGAAAGAGTGTTTCACCCTAGAAGATGCAGATTCCCAGCATTAGCCCTATTGAATGGGGCAGAGATTATTCTAATGCCATGAAGCTTGCAGTTTGAAGGATATTACTGTTAGTATTTTGAGGTTACAGTTTCAGTAGAGACAACTGTTCTGATCTAAGGGGTTAGAGAAGGGCCTCAGAGGAAATAAGAGAGTCAGAATTGGCTGAGAATAGTGTTCTGGACTAAAGAAATACCTGTAGTAAGGTTTGGAGTCAGTAAAGTACTATTATGAAGTAGGCGCTGAGCATTATGATTGAGACCTATATTCTGCTGTCACAAGCTGGTGTTCTATGGGCCTTTGTAACTCAGTGGTCTAGAACATAAAACTAAAGATGGGCTTCAGGAGCCAGATGTCACTAGGAACTGTTGGTTGTGATTCTCAACTATGGAGTTGATGGAGATACAAAGTTCAAGGTGAACTTACTGATGTACTGAAATTGTGGAGCTACTTCTCACGGGTAGATCTTATATACCCACTGATTTCACAGAAGATTGGTATATAGACAAGGTGTTTATTTTTACTATGACTGATGGGCTGTCATCGTAAAAATAATATGTTGACGGTGTCACATTGACATGGCTAACTCATCGTTCCCTTTAGAGTGACACGTGGGAGGCCAAGTAAGAGTATGGAATCAGAACATGGGGAGTTTCTCCAAAGAAATTGCTTTACAACAGGACATATACGCAGTTTTTACAAAGAAACCGTCTCCATGGTTGGTTGGTTTTTGCCAATGTTTACCTTAATTATTATTAAATTTACTTGATCAGTTTATATTGGAGAGGTTCGTCTTCATCCAGGAGATGACAGGAGGTCACAAAGATTTTAGGCAGGGATTGGATATAAACAGATCTATGTTTTTGAAAGATGACATGAGGTGGTGTAGGAGTTGGTTTAGAGGTAATAGAAGCTGGAACCAATGGGCATTTATGAATGAATTTGAGTAGTCCAGTTGATGAGTAATGATGGATGAATGGGGATAAAGAAGAAAGCAAGCATCTAATAGGGATTAACTAGATCCACTGTACTCTTACTCAGATTCCCACCAAGTGACTCATCTGGTTTTTCTATATCAAATATTTACTTCATGTATCAACAAATGTTTCTTAAGAAAGGATTTAGGTTTGTCCAAAATGCAAAGAACAAAGACCTGTGCCTTTGACACTGTCTAAAAGTTGTCCCTTTAAACATGTGACTTTCATTTTACTGCAAAAATACTTGTATGAGTAAATTCACATCAGTTTAGACAGAAGAGGGTTTACCCAGGAATGGGACAAGCAGTGCCATTACAGTAAAATTCAAAGCAAAGGAAAATAGTGTTTTGTCTTTGAAGAAGCAGGTTCACAGTATCATGCAAAATAAAATCGTTACTTATTACTTTATTACTTGTTGGGATGTTTTAGGTAGTTCATGAAACCTGACAGAATTCTGATTTGAGAAGCAAAAGAATGCCCTTGGAATAACTCAAGCACTGTTCTTGTATTAAGCGTCTTAAAAAGCTGAATGAATGCCAAGCTATTTCCACTAATATAAGTCCACTCCTTTAGCTGCAATTGACACTTGATGTTGGTGAGGAGTCATTTTTAACAGTCTTCAAAAGCTGTTATACTAGCTTCCTCTTTCAAGGGAAATTTCATTCAGATACATATGAACAGGTATGACAACACAGATTTGTTTTTGGAAGGAAAATCCAGGTTTTCTTAATTGTTTGAATTTTCTTAAATTCATCCTTTTTACATTTCTGTTCTTTAGGTCTGCCAAAATGTCTGAAAGATCAGATCTCCTTCACTTCAAGTTTGAAAATTATGGAGATTCAATGTTACAAAAAATGAACAAATTAAGAGAAGAGAATAAATTTTGTGATGTTACAGTTCTCATAGATGATATTGAGGTACAGGGGCATAAAATTGTGTTTGCTGCAGGTTCCCCCTTCTTAAGAGACCAGTTTTTACTGAACGATTCGAGAGAGGTGAAAATCTCCATATTGCAGAGTTCCGAAGTGGGGAGACAATTGCTCTTGTCGTGCTATAGTGGTGTGCTGGAATTCCCCGAGATGGAACTGGTCAATTACTTGACCGCTGCGAGTTTTCTTCAGATGAGTCACATTGTAGAACGGTGCACGCCAGGCCTTGTGGAAGTTTATAAAGCCAAAACAGCCAATGGAAAGTAAAGAGGGATGTGAACCACAGAGTGCTTCTCCCCAGTCGAAAGAACATCAGGGAGATGCCAGAGGCTCCCCAAAGCAGGACTCACCTTGTATTCACCCATCTGAAGACAGTATGGATATAGAGGACAGTGATATTCAGATTGTTAAGGTAGAATCTATTGGGGATGTATCAGAGGTTAGAAGTAAAAAAGATCAGAACCAGTTTATTTCTTCTGAACCCACTGCTTTACATTCATCCGAGCCCCAGCACTCTCTGATAAATTCAACTGTGGAAAACAGAGTAAGTGAAATAGAGCAAAACCATCTCCACAATTATGCCCTCTCTTACACAGGCAGTGATAACATCATCATGGCCGCGAAAGATGTCTTTGGGCCTAATATTCGAGGTGTAGACAAAGGCCTGCAGTGGCATCACCAGTGCCCAAAGTGTACCAGGGTGTTTCGTCACCTGGAGAACTACGCCAACCATTTAAAAATGCACAAACTCTTTATGTGTCTACTCTGCGGCAAGACTTTTACTCAGAAAGGCAACCTTCATCGACACATGCGTGTGCATGCCGGCATTAAACCTTTCCAGTGTAAAATCTGTGGGAAAACCTTTTCTCAGAAGTGTTCCTTACAGGATCATCTTAACCTTCACAGTGGAGATAAGCCCCATAAGTGTAACTATTGTGACATGGTTTTTGCACATAAGCCAGTTTTGAGGAAGCACCTTAAACAGCTGCATGGCAAAAACAGCTTTGATAATGCCAATGAAAGAAATGTGCAAGACCTCACTGTGGACTTTGATTCTTTTGCGTGTACAACAGTCACAGACTCTAAAGGGTGTCAGCCGCAGCCTGATGCGACACAGGTCCTGGATGCCGGTAAACTGGCCCAAGCTGTCCTGAACTTAAGGAACGATAGCACTTGCGTGAATTAAACAGGGCCTTTGTGCTCCTAACTAGAACTGACTACAACAAACATGGCAATAGTCCGAGTCTTTTTAGGAGTCATTTCGCTAATTTGACTTCTCCAGATCCTCTGTGCAGGTCGTAGGGGTGAGTCAAAGCACTAACAGACCAGGCAATTTGCCACTTGGAGTGGTCTTGCCTGCCTTTTGCCCTTTCCTATGTTCTGTTTTGAATTATTTATCCTGTGATGTCTGTTTTCCTTTCCCAAGGAGTACTCCATTTGTCTACCTAACATCAACTTATGTCTTAGACTGACACTTATTTTAGACTTTCCACTGGGCACATTCTGAAGGTACCAAGAAGTTAATAACATCAACTCCACTCCACCAATAGATGCTATGCTAAGGGAAGCAAATAATCTTTTTCTTTGGTAGGAAATAAGCTGAGATATAAGGTGATATTGCTATCAGCCTGAATATGTGATAGAACTTCTAGTTCTATCAGAACCACTGATAATTCATCTATGTCTGATAAATGAATGAATCTACTTATCCTGGAGCTGGCTATAAAGAAGTATTTTAGATTATTCTGTACTCTTTTCAACAGTTTATGGCCCAGCTTCATGTGATTGAAGTTGACATAGACCAGAGTACAGTATTTCCATCAATACCTGCAGACAGGAATCATCATTGGGGAGCATAACCAACAAAGGGTAGTAGTTGTATAACAGTACTTATTTGGGAGGTCTTCCCCCCAAAGAAGTCAAATGCTTATAATTATTCTGTAGCTTACTTGGTGATGCTTTCGGAATCAGGATTGCTCCAGGTACACTTAAAGTGTGCTAACATATAATGGTCTCTCTTTAAAAAGGGGCTATCTGGAGTCAGTCTCTAGACTTTGTTGTAGAAGTTTGCTATTGCTAAGGTGAGTTTGGCCTTCAGTTTTGTCCAGCATATTGTAATAGTCTTTGAATTCTCATTTCCTTGTGTACCTTAATTTCTAAAGTGGATGAAAAAAGTGGGTCAGGAGCAGTCAGATTTTTGCATTTAGATGTTCCTATAATGGTACACAGTCCCACCTCATCCCCTTTGACAGATCAAATACAAAGTTGATTTTCCGTTACGGAAAAACAAAACAACTGTTTTTCCTAAGCACATGTTCAGAAATAAAATTTTGAGTCTTACTTGTTTCTGAACCATGAGTTAGATTTAGATAATAGGAGTGTTTGAGTCCATAGAGAATCTTAAGAAATCATTTAGCCTGCCTCTCGTTTTTTAAGTTGGGGTATCCAAAGCCCAAAGAGGTAGCCTGGCCAAGGTGGCCAAAGTAGACTGAGTAGGCTAAATATGAGCTAAGGTCTCCTCATTTCTCACTGTCCCTTGGCTTAAAAAGATTTAGTACATGATCAAGAATACTTTAGCAAAAAGTTCCTAGTTTGTGCTTCCCCTCCATGCATCCTTGTGTGCGTTCTAAGACAGCCTCAGTTTTGCAAACAGAACAGTCATAGAAGGATTTATTTTTGTAAGGTAATTATTTTTTGGTTAGGATGAATATTACATTCTTCCTAAGCAAGCAACTGATTTGCTGGGTGTTGATTAGGAACAGAAAGGACAGATAACAGTGTGAGAAGGATCCAAATGTGAAACTAATTTTGTCTGGAAACAGTGTTTAGTTTCCATCAGGATTTCCTGATTTTTGTTTCTGAGCTGTGAGAGTCCCATGTATAGATGAACCAAAAATTAATTTTAACTTGAGTCCTGCTAAGTCACCTCAGTCATGTCCGACTCTGTGCGACCCCATAGACGGCAGCCCACCAGGCTCCCCCATCCCTGGGATTCTCCAGGCAAGAATACTGGAGTGGGTTGCCATTTCCTTCTCCAATTTAACTTGAGTAGTCAGAGGGTATTCTTAAAGTTGTTAGAATTTGATGCATTTACATGTGAATCTGATTTGAAGTATAATTTCTACCATTTGTTAAAAGGTTTTAAATGAGAATAAAATGGAGTGGTAAGACTAATAGGTATCTTATGCCTAATGTCACTCATTATATAATCTAATGATGCTACCTAGCATTCTGGTTTTTATATGATCCAGCCAAAGAGTACCAATTCTATGCAATAGTGAGACACTAATATGTTAACCACTGTTTCACTTTTTTCTCTAAACATCATTTTATCACAGGGAACTTTCAAGTTGGGGTGCTTGCTTTGCGTAAATTCATGTCTTGTTAGTGGTTTGAAGACTAAAAGGCATGGCTTCAAATAAAACTGGTCTCTTTGGTTGGAGACTATTTCCGGATTCATTCAAGCATTCAGGAGACATTTATTGAACACATATTATTGTTAGGCACTATGCTAGATACTGAGAATTTGAAGATAAGATTGTTATGGTCTCTGCCCTCACAGAGCTTACAGTCTCATGTAGTCTTAGTGAGATAAGGTATCAATTTGGTTTTATCCTAGGAAGAATAAAGAAAACTGCCTTGCTTTCTTTGATCACTTAAAATCAGCCTCTTGATGGTTTTGTATGAGTAAAACTTGTAGTTCTCACCTTTTTCAATTGCAAACCACTGAAGTGGTTTACAGTCTCCCCATTTCTTGGCTGGAGAGGTGTTCTGTTTCTGTGAGACATTTTCTTAATTTTGGTGGTACTTGACTTTTTGTTTATACATGTTTCTTAGATTATATGCAAAGTGATCAATTTACTGATATTGAATATGTTTTACAGAGGAAGATGACTTTCAAAACTAGTTGTATTCTTGTAGTGGAGGAAGATTTTTTAAAACCGTAGACATTCAGCATTTGTATTTTATGGATCCCCAGGATAACTAAAAATGAGAGGGTTCTGTTTTCCTTAGTTTGGTTTTTTAAAAAATCACCGTGTCACAGTTATTTATTTATTATTTAATTTTAAAGGCAAACTCCAAACTGAAGTGGCTCTGAGGTAAATCAGATGTGGTTTTAATTTGTTTTAGTTTATTAGAAGATCTATAAATGGAGGGTGATCACCATCACTACTTCTAAAATAATGTCCTAAACAAACAACCCAGAACATTTTATTTCAGCTGGTGAATAGCTGTTCTAAATCTGTTGTATGTTAGACATACTGTGAACTACCTCTTCACTTATTATGGGGAAGTTTCCTTAATAAAAGTGTGACAATTTAAAGCTCTGGTGTCAGTGGTTTATTTTCTCTCTTTTCCTCCTGCTTCCCATTCCAGTTGCTTGAATTTGAATACAGGAATGCTTTCTCACTCTTATTCTTGAAGACATGTTAATCAAACATTCTGAGCTTGGCTTCAGAAGCAAATCTGGGCTAACAAAAAATTGTTATCAGGGTCAGTTACTTCTTCCTCTACCGTTGATTGAGGGGATGGAGCAACTGCTTTTAAGAATCGGTTGTGACGTTTCCTTCATTTAGCAAATACTTGATTCCTACTAAGCGCTAGACTTCCGGGAATGCAAAGATCAGTAAGTCACTGTCCTAAATACCGCTGCCTAGGTGGGACATAGATTTCAATTCAGGTATGATAATTACAGTCATTAAGGCAGCCAAAGGGTTTAATGGTTCCCCAAGTGGGAGCAAAGTAATTCATGGCAATTCAAGATGGCTTTAGGGATGATGTGATTTATGAACGATGAATGGGATTTTGAAGGATGAGTGGTAGTGTTACTCCATGCACCAGATGCACAGAAAAGCCAAACAATACCAAAATGTTGGGAGTTTGGAACAGAGAAAAGTTTATTGCAGGGCCATGCAAGGAGGTGGGTGACTCTTGCCTTAAAACCCCCAACTCCCCCAAAGTAAAAGTCGCTCAGTCGTGTCCCAACTTTTTGTGACCCCATGGGCTGTAGCCCACCAGGCTCCTCTGTCCATGGAATTCTCCACACCAGAATACTGGGGTGGGTTGCCATTCTGTTCTCCAGGGGATCTTTCCAACCCAGGGATTGAATTCAGGTCTCCCATATTACAGGCGGATTCTTTACCAGCTGACCCATCAGAGAAACTCCCCAAAAGCTTTCAGCAAAGCCATTTGGTAGGAAAGGTGAGAGAGGCACAACGTTAGTTGTTGCAAACTTCCTGGTGTATTTGTTCTGGAGGTCCGGTCATGGTCAGGTATCGATGTTTCTGTAAATCTCCACCAGGTAAATATTCTCTGTTCTGACAAGAAAGGGCAAGGTCCCAAGGCACAGCTTTCACAATCTGAGGACCAAGTCCTGGCTAGAGAGGCAGATTTCAGTTGTCTGCTCCCTTAGGGCCAGGTCCCTAGACCCTGTCCAGTTCTCATCCCTAAGGCAGCCAGGCACCCAACCCAAATGCCCCTCAGGGTTCCCACCCCACCCCCAGGTTGGGGGTTCTAGGGGGTAGGATTGCCGTGCACAGACTAATAGCTGAACAACCATTAGTGGTCTGGTAACCGTTCCCTGGTAACGGGGAGGCAGGGGGGCGGGTAATGGCCCGCAGCAACCTCTGCTGAACCACGTTCTATTACAGTAGAAGGAAATAGCCTATGTTGGAGGAAAGAGCCAGGTTAAAGGTTTAGATAGATGCCTGCGTTTCCCAAGGAACTGAGAAGGGTAGGGCTGTAGGGAGGAAGCCATAGGTTGACAGGTGAGGTGGGATCCATATCCTGACGGGGCATTAATTAAGTAATCTCCAATACTGATTCCAATAGCACCCTCCTCTTTTCCCAACCCCCCTCTCCGCCACCTTTTATATGGCGGGTAAGCATAGGATCCGGTCCCTAATAATCCAGGAGGGTCTCCCGGGATCCCTGCGCCGGGTACTCCGACAGATGCGCTATACTACAATTTCACAACCCGTTTGCCATTCGGATGTTGAGAACTCACGGAGCAAACCGGATCGAGTGCCGAAAGTGGGACAGGAGAGATGGGATTCGAGGGAATTCCAGGGTCTGTCATCCCAGTCGCGGGGGCAGTGAGGAAGGAAGACTGTCTCAGAATGTCCTTCCGGGACGCCCAGAGGGCCCCAGTGAGGAACGAAGCTGGTTGACCCCGGATGTGTTTCCTCCCCAGGCTGACCCCACCCCCACCCACCTTCCGGCCGGAGCCGCCGCTACCGCGGAAAGCTTGACTCTGGTTTCTGAGTCGGTGAGTGAGTGCCCTGGAGTCTCGCGGGTGGGGAAGCCTGAGGCGGAAGCAGGGGAGCAGGAGGGCAGCAGTGAGGCGCGGCCGGGGAGTGGCTGAAATGTTGCTGCAGGCACTTGGCCGTCAGGACCTTGGCCCTGGCGGGCTTGGCTCGGGAAGACCTATGTCACGAACTAGAGGATCATCCAGGCCGGTGTGATCCGAATTCAGTTCAACAGATACTTCCGCAGCTGCCCCTGCTCTGTTCCGGCCACCATGCTCGCTGAAGGACCTCAAATGAACTAGGCTCCTTTTCATGATGTTCTAGAAAGTACTGACTCTGTCGGGAGACTGGAGGAGAAATCTTATTTGATTTGAGCCTTATGCCAGATCACTAGCTGGAAGCGCGAATATAACTTTAGTACAAAGATGTAATTGGGTCTTCTTGTCTGAGCAGTGGTGAAAATCTAAATATCAAAGCAGCTTCAATGTAAGAGATTGAGGAAAGGTACAACCATAACGTTGGTGAAGGCCAAATAATGAAGGATCTTGTATTCGCTAAGAAGGTTAGACTGTCCTGGAGATGGAGGAGAATCATGGAAGATTTAAAGCAGAAAAGAAAAATAGAAAATTTTTAAAAGTTCTAAAAGATGTTATTCTGATGGGTTTTAGGAGGGTAGTTTGTAATGTAGGAGACTGGCATCAAGGAGGCTGCAGTGGTCCAGGTATGCAGAAGGAAGGACCTGCTTACCTGGAGGTCCAGGTGATGAGGAGTTAGGAAGTTTGGTGATTATATTAAGGATTCTAATTTGGGAAACTGTTAAGTCCACTTAGTAGTGGCCCCTAACAATGTCCTTGTCCACAAGGCACATAGAGTTTAGTCAAAGAGAAAAACATAAAAACTGTTGAGGACAATTCAATGTAATAAATGCTGTATGTAACATAACTAGTCTGCCATGAAAAATGTTTAATGTACAAATAAAAGTAGAACAATGAACAAAAAAAATGCTGTAACAAAAAATTTTTTTTAAATGTGCCACAAGATCATAGAGAAATGCTTTTTTTTTTTTTTTGGATTTTGAGGTGGTTACCTGCCACAAGATCATAGAGAAATGCATTTTATTTTTTTTGGATTTTGAGGTGGTTACCCTAGGGGTTCAGTCTTAGCACACAGATTAGAATTTGAGTTATCTTCTACCTAATTTAGGTTTAGGATTTGGGGATGATTTATTTTTGCTATTACAATGTAGTAAAACAATTCCGATCCTTACATCCGTGTTTATGTTTTATTTTGCTTAGATTGTGACCATGGCTGCTGAGTCTGATGTTCTGCACTTCCAGTTTGAACAACAAGGAGATGTAGTCTTGCAGAAAATGAATCTCTTGAGGCAGCAGAATTTATTTTGTGATGTGTCAATTTATATTAATGACACTGAGTTCCAGGGGCACAAGGTGATTTTAGCTGCTTGCTCCACCTTTATGAGAGATCAGTTTTTACTCACTCAGTCAAAACATGTCAGAATCACCATCTTGCAGAGTGCAGAAGTTGGCAGAAAATTGTTGCTCTCTTGCTACACTGGAGCACTTGAAGTTAAAAGGAAAGAGCTTTTGAAATATTTGACTGCTGCCAGTTACCTTCAGATGGTTCACATTGTGGAAAAGTGCACAGAAGCTTTGTCAAAGTATTTGGAAATTGATCTTTCTATGAAAAATAACAATCAGCATGTTGACCTCTGTCAATCCTCTGATCCAGATGTTAAGAATGAAGATGAAAATTCAGATAAAGACTGTGAGATCATTGAAATTTCAGAAGATAGTCCTGTAAACATAGATTTCCATGTTAAAGAAGAGGAAAGCAACGTTTTACAGTCTACAGTAGAGAGCTTGACCACAGAGAGAGAGGAAATGAGATCGCCAGAGCTGTCTTCAGTAGACATGAGTTTTAAAGACAATGAAATTCGTATCCTCCATGTGGAATCTATCAGTACTGGGGGTGTAGAAAATGGAAAGTTTTCACAGCCTTGTACCTCTTCAAAAGCAAGCATGTATTTCTCAGAAACACAGCATTCACTGATCAATTCTACAGTTGAGAGCAGAGTGGCAGAAGTTCCTGGGAATCAAGATCAAGGCTTATTTTGTGAGAACACTGAAGGAAGTCATGGTCCAGTGAATGAGATTCAGAATCTAGAGGATGCTTTTTCCCTGAGACACCAGTGCCCCCGGTGCCCTCGAGGGTTTCTTCATGTTGAGAACTATCTGCGCCACCTTAAGATGCATAAACTGTTCTTGTGCTTACAGTGTGGGAAAACATTTACACAAAAGAAAAATCTGAACAGGCACATTCGAGGGCACATGGGCATACGGCCCTTTCAGTGCACTGTGTGCTTGAAGACATTTACTGCAAAAAGCACACTTCAGGACCACTTGAATATACACAGTGGGGATCGGCCATACAAATGCCACTGTTGTGACATGGATTTCAAGCACAAATCTGCCCTCAAAAAGCATTTAACCTCTCTCCATGGCAGAAGCAGTGGTGAAAAACTACCCAGGCATGATCTGGAAAGGCAAAACCTGCTGTAACTAGAATCACACCTTGTTATGTAAGCTGTATATCATTCTGTTGGGCAAGTCTTTCTATAGAAATGCAGCATTTGTAATATTGCATTTCCACCCCCATCTTTAGATCTTATTTTTGGTCTACCTACACATGTTATTCTTTCTGAACTTGTACTACCAGTTCCAAAGTGTGGGAGACATGATAAAGCTGATAGGATGCCATCTTGTCTCATGCATTATATATGAGTCTCAGTGGTTTATCTCAAGAAATAGTGTTCCTCTTAAATATTCTTGATTCTATTGACAGAGTATCCAGCAGTATTTCCAGATTCTGATTTCAGATCCCTAGGTGATGGATATAGGTGTACAATCCAACCATACCATAATTTTAATAAATTAGGATACTGAGAAGAGGAAAAAAAATTTAAAGCATACTATTATTCATTAGTCATTTTAACAACAGGTAGGACTAGTTAATTTTTTATAATGAACTGTATTGGAAATTCTAAACACCATGATACCTGTTGTTTTAAACTGTAAAGGAACACCATTCAAATTCACTTGGAAGTAGCAGAATTTCCTTATACATAAAGGTAATATTCCTTACAATAGTGTATCTATGAGTTGTTAGTATATATATTTTAGAATGATTAATTAGGCCCAGGTTTCTTGATTTTATTTAATATGGTGACATTTAATAATTTAGTGGCCAGTAAAATTATATCAATGGCATGAAGCTCTAAGGTATTTGTTATGTTTTCTTTTTGAAATTTATTTTGTTAGTTAACATACAGTAAAATTGACTTGTTTTGGGTATACAGTTCTATGAATGTTTCTATATGTACAGAGTTATGCAGCCACCACTGCACTCAGGACGCAGAACATTCCATCACCCTCCAACACTTGTGTATGCTTCACCTTTGTAGTCACTTCTCCTCCTAGCACTAAACCCGAGTGCCAGTTCTCCATTTTTATAATTTTGCCTTTTCTGAAATACCATGAATGGAATCTTATAGTTCCCTTTTGAGATGCTGTTTTCACTCACTTTAATGCCTTTGATATTCATCCATGTTGCTGGGTCAGTAGTTCATTCCATATTTTTTTATCTTGAATTGGCAGTATATATTAGTTTTCTTAGTATCACTAGATGAACGGTTTAAATGTGGGTAACTCCAATACTTTGGCCACCTGATGCGAAGAGCTGACTCATTGGAAAAGACCCTGTTGCTGGGAAAGATTGAGGGCAGGAGGAGAAGGGGACAACAGAGATGAGATGGTTGGCTGCCATTACCGACTCAATGGACATGAGTTTGGGCAAACTCCAGGAGTTGGTGATGGACAGGGAGGCCTGGTGTGCTGCGGTTCATGGGGTCGCAAAGAGTCGGACATGACTGAGCAACTGAACTGAACTGAAGCTATTAGTGTTCTTTTTTTTCTTCTTAATTTATTTAGGCTGCACCTGGTCTTATTTGAGGCACATGGGACCTTCTAGTTGTGGCATGTGGAGTGTTGGTTGTGGCATGCAGAATCCTCAGTTATGTATATTTATAGACTTTCTTGCCATGATGTCCAGGTTAGCCTTTTTCTTCCTTGCCGGACTAGAGGCCGATAGTAGGACTTGACGCCTTCTTCTTGGGGGCTTTGGGCAGCAAGTCGTGGCTGCTGTTAACTATTGCTGGGGTTGCTCAGGGCCATCCTGCAAGCCTTTTGAGTTACACATGTCCTTGATGTCCTTGTGGCCAGCAGAGCCCCTTTGTGCAGCTGGTTCAGCTAAAGAGACCATGGGGAGGAGGGAGCCAAGATTCCACACTTTATGGCCTTCCTGTCATCCTGTACCTCATGAAACTGTAAGCTTCATGAGGAAGGCTCATGGAAGGCTCTTCGTGTAGCCCTGGCAGCCGGCTTTTCTGGGGGCATCTCCACACTGCAGGCCTGTCTGCCATGAGGAACCTGGCATCTAGGACCCTGCACAAGTCAGGTCATGAAGGGAAAGCCCTCAGCCTCGTCTGGTCCTGTTCAGCTCTCAAGGTTTCCAGGTTTAGTCTTAGCTGATCCCTATCATGCTGCCTTTCTTCTAACTGCTTTTTTCCACTTCTCCTAGGAGACTTCTCTGCCAGAGCCGCCATTCTCTCTTTGAGATAAAGCTGAAGCCTTTTTTTAGATTCTGAAAAAAGCTTGTCAACAGTTCTGACAAACATTTATTATGTTCCTCATTCATTTTTTCTCTCTGCCTTGCCTTGGAGAGCACGGTCACCCTCTGACCAACTCTGCCTCCCCCTTGGGGAGCATCTCTGCTATCTGCAGGGTCTGCTGCAGCTTCTGCTCTGCCACTTCCAGGAGTTCCTGCAACTGGTGGTTTTCAGCCTCAATTTCACAAACACCTCGTTGCAGTTTTGTGCTCACTTCCTTAGATTTGATGAGGTCTTCTCTGGCTGTGTACAGATCTTCCAGCTCTGTCACGTGAGTTGAGAGGATTGCCAGGCGCTCCCTCATCTGGCTCTTCCCTTTTGACTACTTGTCTGTCATTTCCTAGAGCTCCGTGAATATAGCGGGGTCGTCCTCAGGAGAACCATCAATAGATCTCCACAGAGATCAGGTTCCTGTAGGTCTCTGCCATCACACCCCTGTACAAGGCCCTGTAAGCAGAGTCCAGGCATTCCCACTCTTGAGGGAATTCAATGGCCATGTCCTCAAAGGTCAACTGTTCCTGAGAAAAAGCCATTCCAGACTCCAGTTCTTTCCTTTTCTGTAGGCCACGTGAGTCTTTGGAAATTTATCTTGAAAGTTTGAAAGATGTTGTTTATTGCTTAGAATCAGCATACCCCTTCCTGTGCCATAACCACACATACATGGATGACCTCACCATGTGGAATAGACAGTCCTCTGCTGCCCACAGTCACAAGAGGGATTCAGCACAGCAAACTCCCTCACAGAGACCAACAAGTGAGGTTTCCGACACTTCCCTTCAGATCAGGCTCGCCCAGGAGTTCTCTGGTGGCCTAGTGAATGGTTAGGATTCTGGGCTCTCACTGTCATGGCCTAGGTTCAATTCCTGGTGAGGAAACAGGTCCCACCAGCCAAGAAACTTTCCACTATATAAGAAGAGGAGAATAAGGCACTCAGGCCTGGAATAAATCATAGCAGTAATGGCAACATCTGATTTACTTGAGGCGGAGGACCAGGTGCTGGGATTTGAGGTCCCTGGAGGGTTCCACATCAGCCTGAAGTATAGCAGGGTACCATGCAGCACAAATTTACATTAGAAGCCCTGCTTAAGAGTTTCATTTCATATTTTCAGAAATGTACCAAAAGCAAAACCAGGATGTGTGGTTATTTTACCGAGAGTAATATTAAGGTGGTGTTAACGAGCCATGGCTTTCTAATATCCCTGTCTGCATGTAATGCAAAATGTTTTGTTGTTATAACAAGATTTAAACATACTGCAGGGCAAATCATATCTTCTAAAACACAGGAACTACTTTTAGTAAAGAAGCCTGACTGGATATATCTTATTTCAAGATGTTCTGTTCCTCCTCCACTCACCTCAGCTTTATTTAGAATTTCTGTTACGTTTAGTTTCTGTAGGGCTTCCCTGGTGGCTCAGATGGTAAAGCATCTGCCTACAACGCGGGAGACCCGGGTTCGATCCCTGGGTCGGGAAGATCCTCTGGAGAAGGCAATGGCACCCCACTCCAGTACTCTTGCCTGGAAAATCCCATGGACGGAGGAGCCTGCTAGGCTATAGTCTATGGGGTCGCAAAGAGTCGGACACGACTGAGCGACTTCACTCACTTTAGTTTCTGTGGAAGCCTTTTCACATTTTAAAATGTAATATACTTTGTACCATTTAATGTATTTTGTGATGAATCACATGTTGATTGTATAAGTGTTAAATACCCTTTTTGTGATGCTTTGTGAAAAATAAATTCTTTATAGATTTTTAACTCTGGGAGAGATTTTAAATAATCCAGCTCTCATACTGGGTAAGAAAAACAACTTCATAACACCCAGGTCACTAGTTAGTGACATTGGGTAGGTCACCTCTCCTTGAGCTTTTCATAAGTTTATATGTAAAATGACAACTTCAATTTTGACAAAGTAAGATCATTTCAAGGTCTATAATTCTTTGATTTTATATGTAAATCTTCCTGAATTTCTAAGGACAGAGAAGAGGGAAAAGCCAGGGAGGATAGTTTTGTGTCTTTATGAATGTTGCTCCTTGAGTACTCCATTGGAGGCAGAATTTTTCTGAATTAAACTTTTTCTTCCACTTGAGAATTTGATAGCACAACGTTCAGTTTTCTTTCCCATTTGACCTATGATTGGACATTTTTAGGCATAAGGACATTTTCCTTTCAGAAATACTTTATGATTAAAGTACTCTTATTTTTGCTTCCTAGAATGAAGTTTTGTGGGGGAGGGATGGAGATGGGAGGGAGAATAAAAGAATAGAAATAAACTTTTTCTTTTTTGGGAATTGGTATCTATCTTTGATGATTGAAAACATTATGGTTGTACTATGTTTTTGCTTTATGTGTGCCTTGTAAAATTCTTGTGAAATTTTTTGTAAGCTCTTTGAGACTTGCTTGTGGGGCAGGGCTGTTTTGTGAAAGTGATGGTTGTTATTTATTATTATTTATTCCTGTTCACTAGCACAGAGTGATCTCAGGTCATTCCTGGGGGAGTATATGTTTGCATGATGTATCTAAACAATTTCAGGAAAATGAAATCGTTTTTTAAAATGCAAAGTAATGTATGGCAAAGTAAAATGTTGAATTTATTCATTGAAAACATTCACTTTTAGTTCTTTGTGGTTTCTGGTATGATGGGAAAAGTATGCAGTATGTTTTGGTTCCGCTTCTTCATTTACTGGATTTATGTATAAAAGATCTTGGAGAGACAATTGTTAGTTTGGTGTAAAAGAAAATCCGTGCCCTTTTCCCCTGGATGTAACTATTCTATATGTTTACAGAAGAAATAATAAACTGGAAATGGGAATGGGGAGCTTTGTCTTTTGTCTAATCTGTGAATTTTAAAGAAGGAAACTGTTTTTCATGGGTATTCATTTAGTCATTCAACAAATACTTAGTCTTTACAACGTATACCTGTATTAGAAGTTAGGTATACAGACAAAATCCCTACTGTCATGAAACTTATATTGTACTGGAGGTTCAGTTTAGACGCTCAGTCGTGTCCACCTCTTTGCGACCCCATGAACCATAGCATGCCAGGTCTCCCTGTCCATCACCAACTCCCGGAGTCTACCCAAACCCATGTCCATTGATTCGGTGATGCCATCCAACCATCTCATCCTCTATCGTCCCCTTCTCCTCCTGCCCTCCATCGTTCCCAGCATCAGGGTCTTTTGCAATGAGTCAGCTCTTTGCATCAGGTGGCCAAAGTATTGGAGTTTCAGAGGTAGACAGACACTAAACAAATAATTAAAACCAATATAGTATGTCAGAGTTTAAAAATGGAGAAAATAGAGCAGGTGTAGGTGGTGCTAGGGAAGGAGAATTGAAATTGAAATTTTGATTGTGATCAGGTCACCTGTGAAAAATCTCACCACATTATCACATACCACTGACCAGTGGCATTAAAAAAAAAAAAATATATATATACATATATATCTGGTTGAATGGAAAACAGTGAGCCAAATGAATCATCGTTGGGAACCTTTCTCTTGGTTTGGCATATATTTCATAAAGAGAAGAGAATGAAAGGGATAAAAATGCATGTAAGAAAATCTTTGTTGTGGCCAAAAAAAGAAAAGGAAAGATATAAACATCTGAATGCAGAGTTACAAAGAATAGCAAGAAGAGATAAGAAAGCCTTCTTCAGTGATCAATGCAAAGAAATAGAGGAAAACAACAGAATGGGAAAGACTAGAGATCTCTTCAAGAAAATCAGAGATACCAAAGGAACATTTCATGCAAAGATGGGCTCGATAAAGGACAGAAATGGTATGGACCTAATAGAAGCAGAAGATATTAAGAAGAGATGGCAAGAATACACAGAAGAACTGTATAAAAAAGATCTTCACGACCCAGATAATCATGATGGTGTGATCATTGACCTAGAGCCAGACATCCTGGAATGTGAAGTCAAGTGGGCCTTGGAAAGCATCACTACGAACAAAGCTAGTGGAGGTGATGGAATTCCAGTTGAGCTATTCCAAATCCTGAAAGATGATGCTGTGAAAGTGCTGCACTCAATATGCCAGCAAATTTGGAAAACTCAGCAGTGGCCACAGGACTGGAAAGGTCAGTTTTCATTCCAATCCCAAAGAAGGGCAATGCCAAAGAATGCTCAAACTGCCGCACAATTGCACTCATCTCGCACGCTAGTAAAGTAATGCTCAAAATTCTCCAAGCCAGGCTTCAGCAGTAAGTGAACCGTGAACTTCCTGATGTTCAAGCTGGTTTTAGAAAAGGCAGAAGAACCAGAGATCAAATTGCCAACATCTGCTGGATCATGGAAAAAGCAAGAGAGTCCCAGAAAAACATCTATTTCTGCTTTATTGACTATGCCAAAGCCTTTGTGTGGATCACAATAAACTGTGGAAAATTCTGAAAGAGATGGGAATACCTGACCACCTGATCTGCCTCTTGAGAAATTTGTATGCAGGTCAGGAAGCAACAGTTAGAACTGGACATGGAACAACAGACTGGTTCCAAATAGGAAAAGGAGTACATCAAGGCTGTATATTGTCACCCTGTTTATTTAACTTCTATGCAGAGTACATCATGAGTAACGCTGGACTGGAAGAAACACAAGCTGGAATCAAGATTGCCGGGAGAAATATCAATAACCTCAGATATGCAGATGACACCACCCTTATGGCAGAAAGTGAAGAAGAACTCAAAAGCCTCTTGATGAAAGTGAAAGTGGAGAGTTAAAAAGTTGGCTTAAAGCTCAACATTCAGAAAATGAAGATCATGGCATCCGGTCCCATCACTTCATAGGAAATATATGGGGAAACAGTGGAAACAGTGTCAGACTTTATTTTTGGGGGCTCCAAAATCACTGCAGATGGTGATTGCAGCCATGAAATTAAAAGACGCTTACTCCTTGGAAGGAAAGTTATGACCAACCTAGATAGCATGTTCAAAAGCAGAGACATTACTTTGCCAACAAAGGTTCGTCTAGTCAAGGCTATGGTTTTTCCAGTGGTCATGTATGGATGTGAGAGTTGGACTGTGAAGAGGGCTGAGCGCCGAAGAATTAATGCTTTTGAACTGTTGTGTTGGAGAAGAGTCTTGAGAGTCCTTTGGACTGCAAGGAGATCCAACCAGTCCATTCTGAAGGAAATCAGCCCCGGGATTTCTTTGGAAGGAATGATGCTAAAGCTGAAACTCCAGTACTTTGGCCACCTCATGGGAAGCGTTGACTCATTGGAAAAGAGTCTGATGCTGGGAGGCATTGGGGGCAGGAGGAGAAGGGGACGACAGAGAATGAGATGGCTGGATGGTATCACTGACTCGATGGACGTGAGTCTGAGTGAACTTTGGGAGTTGGTGATGGACAGGGAGGCCTGGCGTGCTGGGATTCATGGGGTCGCAAAGAGTCGGACACGACTGAGCGACTGATCTGATATGATCTGATTTTTTTGGTCATCTGGGCAATAATAAGCATATATATTTAAACTCATTATAGTTTATAAACTTCTTTTCCATATGTCTTCTAATTTGTGGGGATTTACTTCCATAAACATTTTTGTTGGATGTCTGGTTTCACATTGTAAAGTGACTTGAGTTTAATTAAAATTCACAGCCATTTTCTTAATCTGTTTTTCAGTTTCTCAACAGTAAGAGTACATTGTATCTTTTAGGAATATTTTGATGAGCACATGAAACGTAATAGTAAGATTAAAATATTTATTACCTAACTCAGGACCTGCCACATGGTACTAAAGCCACAGGTCTGTTAATGTTATTTCCCTGATCTCTATTCCTAGACTGGTTCTTCATCTATAAAAACAATAAATTCTCCCTTACAGTTTACCATGAACAAATCCTTCAACAAATATTTGAGATAGTAATGCCAGAATCTGATTGAATTTTGACTTCTGCCAGCTTCTAACTGCTACTGCTGCTAAGTCGCTTCAGTCATGTCCGACTCTGTGCGACCCCATAGATGGCAGCCCACCAGGCTCCCCTGTCCCTGGGATTCTCCAAGCAAGAACACTGGAGTGGGTTGCCATTTCCTTCTCCAATACATGAAAGTGAAAAGTGAAAGTGAAGTCGTTCAGTCATGTCCGACTCTTAGCGACCCCATGGACTGCAGCCCACCAGGCTCCTCAGTCCATGGGATTTTCTAGGCAAGAGTACTGGAGTGGGGTCTCATTGCCTTCTCCGAAGGATTCAGAATTTTCTGTTTAAAAAAAGAAATAAGTGTTATGCCAGGCAAACGAATGCTTGTTTTTATTTTTTAAATAGGGAGCTTGCTTGACACTTCGGTGCAGCGCCTGGGGGATTCGGTCAGCATTTTATTATGGGAGAGTCAGTACAATATAATATAGATGCATCAGATTATGCTCAATCCATATACTACACCTTCCACAAGGTGAGTCAGACTCTGGCTCAAACCAGAGTCTCGAGGCTGGCTCGAGGTGCATAGTAATGTGCAGGGAGTTTCCCATCAACCCCTTTGGCTTGCCAGGTCTGCTAACAACACCTCCCACAGTCCTCCAGGGTTCCCTGGTCACGTGATAGGGGTGGTTCAGTCGACAAGAGGAAAGCGGATGCGCAGTCCAGGTGGCGGGGGTTGCTACACTTCTCTTCCACCTCCCCAACTCCCGGTCATGTGTGATCTCGCGTGAGGTGGGGAGTATCTTCTCGCGAGAGCTAGGTCGGGATCCCTCCAGGTCCGCCTCCGTGGTGAGGAGGGGGAGGAGGAGAAGGAGGCGGAGGCGGAGGGAGGAGGAGGAGGCCCCGTCGCGGCCTCCGCCGCCGCCAACGGGGCTGTCCCTGTAGCTCCCGATGGAGTTTGAGGCCGTGAAGCCGCCGCCGAGCTCTGCCCCGGCGAGACGAGGCGCCTCCGTCGCCGAGCCGCGCGGTCGCGGGGCCCCCGGGAGCGGCCCTTAGCGACCCCACCCGGGCCCCCTCAGGTAGGGCGGGGGCGGGCACGATGCGGCTCGGGCCCCAGCCCGGGTCTTCGGTCCCCGGCGGTCGGGCGGGAGACTGGTCTCAACCCGTGGCCTCTGTGTTGTTGTCTCCGGTGCTCCGAGGGTTGGTAACTGAGGGCCGCACCTGACACCCGAACGGGGCCCGGAGTCTTGGGCAGGAGGAGGCCCCTCGCCCCGGTAGGGCTTTTTAGTACCGAGCGCCTGGCGCAAATGGCCACCTCCCGTCGACACCGGCCGGGAGGACGCTTCAGCCCCTAAGGAACCCATCCAAGCAAAGGGCAGGCTTCCCTCTCCCTTTTCTACACCAGTTAGTAAGAGTGGGGTTGGAGGTGGTCCTCGAAACCAAGTCCTCTCCTATCTTTTCGGCTCTCTGCCCTGGGGCTTCCCGAGATGCAGGGATGGTGGAAGCGACTGAGTGTTAAATAGGGACCTCGGCCAAACAATGCCCTGGGAGGGCTTAACCTCCTGGGAGGGAGAGGGCCGGACCTAAGTGGTTGCAGAGTGGTGGTGACGGAGCAATGGAATGAAACAGCCAGGGAATTCTGCTATGGTTTTCTTCTTGCCCTGTTTCATTTTTCCTTCTTGGGGAAGCCTGTTAAGGAGACTCTTCCACCATCTTAGAAGAATGGTAGAAAGCATCTTTGTTTCTCAGAAGCAGCTCTACTTTTCTCTGTTCTTAGCTTTCAGGAAGGGAGAAGATGGGGGTAGGTAGCTGTCATTTCCATCCTTGGAATCACAGAACAGTTTAAGATACCGGCAGACAGAACCTTGACATCAAAATAGTCTCAAGTAATCACTGACATAAAGTAGATCTCATTTCATGATCCCTACCCTCCTTTTTTTTTTTTTTAAATAACCACCTAGGTTCCCTTTTAATTCCTACTCTCCCCTTAGCTAGGCCCCTTCTTTTTAATTCCTATTCTCCTCCCACTAGCTGTGATTAGAATGACTTTGTATCCCAAATAAAGTGTTTAAGTAATCTTTTTTCCATTTTTGTATTTGTCAAACTTTAAGTTCCGGTAGGAACTTTTGATTAACCTGAGAAAGTTAATGTTGCTACACTAAATTGATAACACTCAAAAGCAGAGAAAGAAAGATTTTAGGTAGCTTTTGTGCAGCCTGTTTATAGTTAAGCATAGAAATTTAGTTGTGGGTTCTTGAAACAGTAAGACAAGTTCATGGATTTTTAAAAATCTGCTTAAAGAGCTACACCACTGTTTTAGCATAACATCCTTTTCTTATGTTGTTTACTTCCACATTCAGTTCTTGAAGAAGTCGATGCCATTACATCCTGTCAAAGACCATCTTTCAGTATTGCCATTTTTGTTGATTTGGAAATTGACCTTTTCCAAATTTTTAGAGTTTGGAAACTAGCTGAAAGGATAACACATTAAACATATATTTTAGACATGTTTAGAAAAAGCAGATGTTATAATTCAAATTTGCACCTATTTGAGAACTTAATTGCAGTCATATTCATTAGTGGATTCTTTGAGTTATTCTTGATCTGTTATTACTGTTGGGTTAACCTGACATGTAAGACTTATGTCCTTTGTTCATATGTTTTGATTATTTCACTTTGTGCTTTTGTAATTTGCTGTGTATTCCAGTTTGAGAAAGTTAAAAAAAAAATTCTTTTGGGAGGGAAAGCATTTTTGTTTCCATGCAATTTTATATTCAGGAATAAAACTTGCATTGTATGCAATATCAAAGAAGGCTAAATAAACTTACAATCAGATCTCATTATAATAAGTACTTGTTTATAGTTTTGTTTGAAATAGATTAAAGTTTCATTTTCTGTTGATGGGAAAATGGAAGCATGTAGTAAAATAAAGCTAGCTGAAAATTTAAAATAATGTTGTAAACCTAGCTTCATAAATATTAAGTAACATCTTTATGATCCTCAAGTTTTTTAGTTTTACGAAAACCTTCCTAAGTGTAGATATTGCTTTAATCTCACATTTTTGATAAAAGTTAGTTTTGATTATTACTTTGTAATTGTAAATACTCTACAGTTGCACTGTCCAATACTAGCTACATGTGGCACTTGAGTACCTGAAATGTGGCTGGTGTGAATTGAGATGTGCCATAAATGTAAAATACATATTATGTTTTGAGACTTAGTCCAAAAAATAAAAAGAATTTATTATTTCTTACATTGATTACATGTTGAAATGATATTTTGGATAAATTGGGTTAAGCAAATTATCATTAAAATTAATTTCACGTGTTTTTCCCTGCCTTATTGTGACTACTAGATATTTTAAGTTACTTGTGACTCACATTATATTTCTACTGGACAGCACTGTTCTAGAATATCCCTACTCTTCCAAGAAATAAATCATCTGAATAGAAGTAGACACATGAAAGCCAAAAATTTCCTGGTAGATTATCTTCTTAGAATCAGAATAACCAAAAGGCTAAAGACTTTGATGATATGACGAGTAAAGTTATCCAGTGGTCATTGTTTAATAGGCATAAGTGAGTAAGTTCTGTCACAAGAAAGTATTTTTCAAGTTGTCATGACTAAAGTAGTAAAACTTTATTGGTTATATTAATTAAAATGGAAAATTATGCCTTTACTGTTCTAATAGAAGGAATTGAAAGTGAAATATCATACTTATTAAAAAACTGAGTTCAACAACAATGGATTTTAGAAGTAAAACTTGGGTCATGTCTTTTCTAACATACACTAAAGCACATATAATAGCAGTCTTTAAAATGGTAATACAGTTCCTTTTTTCCAGTCCTTTTCGTATGTTTGAATGCTGAGTTTTAGAATTTAGAGATTATTTTCATTGGTTTTGTTAGTTTTATAGAGTAAGATCTAAATTGTACCTATGATGCTTTAAATATAATTTTTTAAGTCCAGAACTACTGTTTTTAAGGTTTCTGAATTGAGAAGTGCTATTACAGTCCATTAAAGTAGCTTAAATTTCTCACATGGGTGAACTAAAATGAAAACAATGAATGTTTTAATTAACATATCTGAGCCCTAATGTTTACATCTTCATAAAGAGAATTGTAAAATGCTTTATTTTTTTATTATACAGTAGTGAATGAGGCATAAACCTTAACCTGGTATTTTAAAATCAAGTTTCGTAGTCCTGGACTACTTGCATAATAACATGGTAGACTAGTTAACAGAAAATGAAAGTACTTAGCTGATAAGCAGTTTGCTTTTAATAAAGCAGTTTCTAATTTGCATCATATAAGAGATGTCTATTATTCTTCCTTTTTTATAAGTTTGTATTCATAGCAAGGAACTTATAGCCTGAAAACTTACTTGAGTAAAAATCCGTTTAAGGTCTCTCTTTAAACACTCTCTAGGAGTGTTTCTCACTCCTAGGCTTTATCTTGTTATTCTTCTTCAGTTTTAGTAACTGAAATTACTTAATACAAATAGTTTAATTTGAATTTAACTTGTTTTTCTTAAGTAGTCCCTTTATATATCTAGAGGTATGGGCTTTTAAAGCTATTTTATCTCAATTTGAGGTGTTTGGGGAGTATCTTTAGGATGGATGCTTACTTTACTATTAAATATAAATGTTATTAGCAATTTAAATTTCCACAGATTCAAATAAATTGCTATGTATATCTTAGTTTGCATTGGTTCATATAGATACTTTTTAAAAATAAATTATAAAAACAGTAGGCTCTTTATCATTTTTGATAATTATAAAAATATTTTCTAGGTAGACATTTACTAAGTGCTTTTGAAAGGAATGAAAAGCCAATTTTGTCATCACTAAACATTTTAGTGTTTTAGACAAAATTTTGTCTATTGTAATCAAGACATCTAGAATATATTTACAGTGGTACTGAGGAAAAACATTTTAAAAGGTCAAATCATTTCTTATAAGGAAAGTTCAGTTTTAATTTTTCTGTCAGAAAGTTAGAATCTGACACATAACAGAAGGAGAATTTGGCATATTTTTTTCTTTTTCTTTCAAAGATACTAATTTGATTTCTACCAGAAATTAAATTTCTCAGTATTATATGAAAACATTTGGTGTTCTTAAACCTAGTAACACATATGGGATATTATAAAACTATAAAGTGTATTCTGGAATAATTTGAAACACTTCAAAATTAGTAGGTGAAAATATGCAAGATGGCATTGTTATGTTCAGTTCAAACTTAATGGCTTTTCACCCCCTCCTCACCATTAACTTTAATGTAAAGCATTTCAGGATAATCTTGGAAAACTAAATAAGGAAAGAGTATTTGCTGCTAGTTTCCTATTACCCAGTGGCCCATGATACCCTAACCCACAGAATTAGCATTTCCAAACAGGTGGCCATTATGAAAAAAATAGATGCGGTGTCTTGCTTTGGTAAACGTTTTATCAGTTCAAGTTATTAGCTAGATTAGGACTCTCAATACTAGATTTAACATAAAATTCATCCTCCCTTACAGGCCTTTTCCATGTACAATTCCACAGTCCAGAACTGAACATTAAAAATGTTGACTAGTTTCAAGGTGTGATGTGTTCACCTGCTTAGTCTTCATCTCTAAAGTTGAAAGCAAACTGTTTTTCAGGTTGATGACATTGATAGATGTGGAAATGTGAGAGTGTAATGTGTAAAATAAATATAACTTGCATGATTTGGCTAGTTTGAAAATAAAGTTATTAGATACTTTACATTGGAGCTATTTGAGGAAAAGTTTGTGTAGGGGGCTTTTTACTCAGCAACTTCGGTCTTACATTTTTACCAAGATACATTTTAAAACCTTAGTTTTTTTGAACATAAAAGGCACAATAAAGATTAATAGAATACTTCATTTGGGCGTGAGGTTATTTGAGAATCAGTTACATACTTTTCTATCCTGAATCTTATTGCATTTTTAAACATACAATTTCTGTGGTACTCATATATTTGTGTTGGTAAACATTCTTATGAAATGAAAGTATTGGCTGTTTAATTGCCCTAAATACCTAGATTTCTTGTTCACCAGAGAGCCTCTGTCAGACTTACGTAAGTTTTGAATTGGAAGATGCAGAAAATTTGTGAATGTAGTGTTCAAGTTAAATATCTAAAGATTTTAAGTTAGATGTTTTGATACTGAATAGTTTAGTTTATTAAAAATTATAGAGCATTTTAATCTTAGGAATAAGAAAAGAAGAATCACTGTCATTTTTTTCCCCATGTACCTTTTAATCATATGCATATATAAAGATAGAAATTTTTGCAGTCGACCCTTGAATCATGTTGGGATTAATCCACATATAAATTATATTTGTCCATCCTATCCTTGGTTCTTCTGCATCTGTGGATTTAGTCAACGATGTACTATGTAGTACTGAGGTTTTACCGTTGAAAAATACCTATGTGTAAGTGGACCTGGGTAGTTCAAGCCTGTGTTGTTCAAGGGTCAACTGTATTTTGCTGGTTTTCTACTTAGAATTATTAGATAAGAATATTATTTTATTCTTCTACATCTTGCTCCCTGGACCTGATGGTTTTTGATTTTATATGTGTGTGTATGTGTGTGTGTGTATCACTGAATGGTAGGTTTTGTCAAAAATATTATAGGGAACTACATTCAATTCACCAGACTTCCCTGGTGGCTCACAGACAGTAAAGCATTTGCCTGCAATGCAGGAGACCTGGGTTCAATCCCTGGGTTGGGAAGATTCCCTGGAGAAGGAAATGGCAACCCACTCCAGTATTCTTGCCTGAAAAATTCTATGGATGACAGAGCTTGGAAGGCTACAGTCCATGGGGTCGCAAAGAGTCGGACATGACTGAGCCACTTCATTTCACTTCACATTCGATTCAAGATTTGTCATTTCCTCTTTTCTTTCTTTTTTTTTTTAACTTTGGTACTATTATTTTAAGGTTGGCATTATTCATTTGTGGACAAATAACTGTCATTACAGTTTTCTTTCATACTTTTTAGTGCCTTAGCCTCATAGTGAAGTCCTTACCAGAGAGTTCCTCTTTTGTGACGCTGCCAACTTGAATCCTCACTGATTTGGTCATTCAGGTGTCACAGCTGTCCTTCACTCCTGACTCATCGTGATTTTGTTTGGATCAGTACTTCCAGAGTTCACTAACTCTTGGATCATAATACATTTGGTGGTAGTAGATATCCAAGGGAAACACTTAAAAAAGTTAATTGTAAAAATTCTAAAATTGTAAAATTTCATTTTTACAAAATGAAATTCTAAAAATGAAATTGTATTAATAGAAAGTTAATCTGCTTATTTGATGTGGTGTTTAAGAAAAATACATGGAAGCTTTGATGAGCAACTGATACAAATACGTTTAGTTGAAAGGAACACTGTTAGGATATTGTTTCTAGCCACAAAGTTTTCAGAAATTTAATTAATCCAGCAAATAGACTTAAAGAAAAGATGTTAAAAGTGTATAGAATTGTTCAGAAGTGTTTTTTTACGTTTTGAAGCTGTGATGGTTGACTTAAGCAGTTAACCCTTGAAAGGTGAATGATGAATATGTGGTTAATTCTTACTTTTGTCCATTTCCAGCTTACAAAACACTACACAGCAAAATAATGATCTGCTAGACTGCTAACCCGAGCATCCAGCTTCCACAATGCCTGTGCAGGCAGCTCAATGGACAGAATTTCTGTCCTGTCCAATCTGCTATAATGAATTTGATGAGAACGTGCACAAACCCATCAGTTTAGGTTGTTCACACACTGTTTGTAAGACCTGCTTGAATAAACTTCACCGAAAAGCTTGTCCTTTTGACCAGACTGCCATCAACACAGACATTGATGTGCTTCCTGTCAACTTCGCGCTTCTCCAGTTAGTTGGAGCCCAGGTAACCTTTCAGGATTTTACTTATTTGAAATAAGTAATAATTATAGAACTTTGTTCATTATGGGATACAAAATATGTTTAGGGATATTCAAGGCATAAAACATACTCCACATACCTGATTTGCATTATTCCATAAATGATTTTCTTTAGATAATGTCATAAATCTTTATGCAAAACTAGAAATTCCATTTAGTTATATACGTCTTTGTATTCACTACTATGTCAACACTACTTATGTTTTTAAGTGATTTTGGTGGGTAAGAAACATTTTTATATAAGCATGTATAAATATTTAGTCATTAGGTGATATGAAAATGAATATAATCAAAGCTTTAGCCAGAGATCAACCATCTAGATAGAACCCTTAAGTGGAGGTTTTTTTATTTTCCTTAAAACTTCACTTGACTTTTAGGATGATGTTATAATAAGAAAATAGATCTATATAGATATATATACATATATAAGATGGATATATAGAAAACTAATTTTTAGAGTGTCAGTAACAAATTCTGCAGTTTCTGGTTATGTGCATATGCTATAAAAATAACATTTCTTATTATTTTATTGAATCAGCAAGACCCTAGATTTACAATAATTTCTATTGAATAAGGGCTTACTTTGTTTTAGGTATGCTGGTAAACAGTCCACATCTATTATTATCTTGTCATAGCTCTTCAGGTAGTTATTATCCCCATTTTACAGGTGAGGAGGAAAATGAAATTCTGTACATCATGTACTACATATTTTAATACTACAATTTTAGTACTGCATATGAAAGCAAGAAAGTAAGGATTTTTCTGATTAATCACTTCTTAGAAAATTCAGTGAATTAAAATATTCCATTCTTTTAGTGTCTTGATACTTGAGGTTTTTCTTTTAAAGCAATTTCTTTTCACTGTTTATAATCCAGTTAGGCTGTGAAATCAAGACAAGTCTATATTCAACAATGTGTCATAATTTAGCAATTTTTTTCTTAAGGGTGCGTCAAATAATGGTGTCTCTTGCAGGTAGTGGCGTCTTAGATCCAATAATACAATACTGTAGATTATTTGTAATAATACTAAGCTATCATTTATTTAGCATCTGCTATAGATCAGGTGGAGCTTCCCTGGTAAAGAATCTACCTGCAATTCAGGAGACCCGATTCAATTCCTGGGTTGGGAAGTGCCCCTGGGGAAGGGATAGGCTACCCACTCCAGTATTCTTGGGCTTCCTTGCTGGCTCAGATGGTACCCGCCTGCAGTGTGGGAGACCTGGATTCGATCCCTAGGTTGTGAAGATCCCCTGGAGGAGGGCATGGTAACCCACTCCAGTATTCTTGCCTAAAGGATCCCCATGGACAGAGGGGCCTGGTGGGCTACAGTGCATGGGGTTGCAAAGAGTTGGACATGAGTGAGCGACTAAGCACACAGCACATAGGTCAGACATAGTGTTTTTCTTTTACTTAAAAATGTTCTCTCAGTTGGTCCTTAAATTATCTTGCAGGTCTTTACGTAGCTTGCATTACCTTTTCAGCCTCAGCTCCTGTACTATCCTCAGTCTTTCTGCTTAAGCCGCTCTGGCCTGCTAACCAATTGTTAGCTACACCAAACATACTCCCACCTGAGGGCTTTTGCACTGAGTGCTGTTTTGACTAAGAGACTCATTTCTTTATTCACATGTCAAGATTCACAAGGAAGCCTATCCTGACCACCCTTGTTCAAATTGCAGTCCCCCTCCAATACTCTCAAATCCCCCTTACCTTTGCTGTATAATTTTTACTGATCATCTTCTATCATGCTATTTAATTGTTTTTATTTATCAGCCATGTGTTCTCTTTACTAGAATGTAAGCTATGGCAAGAAATGTTTTGCCTGTTTTGCTCACTGATAGATGCCTAGTGCCTAAAACTGCTTGGCACATGGTAAGCACTCCGTGAATATCAATACTTGTTGGATTAAACTGAGTTTTGAGATGGCACAATTAGATAGGGATTTTCATCTTCATATTGCAGGTAGAGAAACCATGACTTGGAACAGTTAAATAATTTATTAAAGATTACTTGTAGAAATTGAAGAGCTGCCCAATATTTTACCCAAACTTTGACCTTGCATTTAGAACAAGGTGGGGCAGATCATAAAAATTATAGTAAGTAAGTTATATGGGAAGAAGGTGTTAAGGGGGAAATGTTCTCCCTTTTTACCTACTTTTTATTTTGAAATGCTTTTTTTTTTTTAATTGCAAGAAGCAGTACACAGAGAACCTGTATGACTTTCTGTAGCCTCTCCTAATGTTAGCACTTTTCTGAGTTATAGCATTGTTATCCCCAAGGAATAACATGGATACAGTACAATTAGTTACCACCTTTTTTTCCCTCTTAGTAATTCACCCAATCCATACTGTTAAGTGTGATATCTTTGGTTCTTAGAAAGCAGTTTGGCTAGGTACTTGGCTTTAATTTTACTTAAACTTGTTTGATATATTGTGTCTGTATTAGAAGTTTATACTCACTAAGATTATCATCAAATGTAAAGTTAACAATTGCATGAATTAGATGAATGTATTTCTTCATTCTTTTTTGTTTTTAGGTACCAGATCATCAGTCAGTAAAGTTAAGTAATTTAGGTGAGAACAAACACTATGAGGTTGCAAAGAAATGTGTTGAAGATTTGGCGCTCTACTTAAAACCACTAAGTGGAGGTAAAGGTAAGTATTTTTGTGGGTGAGTAGGCCTTGGTAATACATTACCTTTGAAATACTTGGTGTTGATACCCTACTAAATAATTTTTAGTTTTGAAAAATGAGATTGTTTGGAGAGATCATGGATGTCTTTTTGATTGAGAACATTATATATATTTTTGGAGATAATATTGCTATTAATTTAAGAATTCATCAGATATGTTGAGATTTATACATTGTTTATGTTAAACTAATGTTGCTATAGCAGAATATTAGCTTTAATGAATCCTACTAAGACAATTTCATGTATTTATTCAGTCATTTATTAAATTTTAGGAGCACCTGCAGTGGCTAGGGTCTTCCTGGACCCCACAGTCCATTGATTAGATGGGGAAAGAAGTTCAGTAAGTGCTGTGACAGAAATGGAATTCTATTTTATCACTGCATCTTCAGTAACTAGCAGGTCATAAATGTAATACAAAGTTGAGTGAATGAATTAATGAAATATTTATTTTGCATGTGCTCTATGTTTTGCACTGTTGGATATTTTGGACATAGTGACTTCCTTGAGAAGTATATCCTGTCTACCTTATTCATTCATGGAGCAGATACTTAAAGAGCATGTACTCAGTACCAGGCACTTATAAAAACATTTAGTAAAAATGTCTGCCCTTATAGCACTTATGTTTTGGAAAAAGAAAGTATAATAAACAAAAAGCATAATAAAAACATTGAATAGTATGTTATAAATGATATTTGCTGTTGAAAGAAAACAGTACAGTTAAGTGGATCAGAAATGTCAGAGTGAGGGGAAAAGGGTGGGTTGCAATTTTAAACAAGGTAATTAGTGTGGACCTTGTTAAGATGGTAGCTTCTGAACTTGAGATGAAAGAGATGAAGCAGTTAACCATGTCGGTTCCTGGGAAAAGACTGTTCCAGGCAGAGAAAATAGCAAAGTCCCCAAGACATGCGTATTGTCTTCAAAGAACAACAATAGGAAAGTGTGCTTGGAGCAGAGTGTGTGAAGGTATGGGGTAGACGAAAAGAAATGGTGAGACCAGATGATGAACAGACTTGCAGCCCTTTTTAAAGACTTGAGCTTTTACTCTGAGTGAAATTGGGGAATTACTCTAGGGTTTTGAGCAGAGAAGTGACATGATCTGACTAATGGTGAAAGGGTCACCCTAGCTGCTCTGTTGAGAATTCAGTGCAGAAGGGCAGGGTTGGGACCAGGGTATTGGTTAATAGGCTAATGGGACAGGGTTAGTAGCAGTGGAGGTAGTGGAAAGTAGGTAGTCTGGATGATTTTTGAGGTAGAGTCAGAAGGATTTCCTAAATTATTGGATGAGGGGCATGAGAAAAAGATCTGAGTCAAGTGTGATTCTTGAGTTTTGGGGCCTGAGCAGCTGGAAAGAGGTTACCATCAACTTAGACAAGGATGCAGGTCAGTCAGGTTTAGGTAAGGAGATCAAGAGTTCAGTCTTAGTTATGTTGAATTTGGTTATATCAAATCTTCACTTGGATGCTATTGGGTAACCGGTAAATGTATGTTAAGGACTAGGTATAGGAGCTGTAATTTTGGGGAGTCATTAGCATAAATAGTATTTAAACCAATAAGACTGAATGAGATCACATAAGTAGTGAGTATAGAAAACAAGAACTGGGTCCTAGGCCGTTTAACATTAAGAAGTCAAGAAGAAAAGTTGAGATCAGCAAAGAAGACTGGAAAAGATGAAGGAGGGAAAAAATAAGAGAAAGTGGTGTTCTGGAAGCCAAATAAAGAATGTTTTTAAAGGAGTTAGGAGTGATCTGTGTTGAGTCCTGTTAAAAGGTTAAATAAGGTAAGGATTGAGAATTGACCCCTGATGTAGCAAGGTGGAGGTAAGTCTTGTCATGAGGAGCAGTTTCAGTCATGTGATGGTGGCACAAACATGACTGGAGTAGGTTTTAAAGATTGTAAACCAAGGATTTGGAGATCGTGAATATAGGCAACACTAGAGGATTTGCTACAAAACGGAGGAAAGGGTGCAGAGGGGTAGTGGTAAAGGGATGAATACAAAGATTTGTTTTTAAGATGTATAAAATAACAGCATGCTGTTCTTACTGTATGTTGATGCAAATGATCAAGTAGAAAGGGAACAACTGATGTAGGAGAGAGGGAAGAATTGCTGAAGCAGTATCTTTTAGTTGAAAAGGGAATTGGATTTAAGATCTTGTCCTGGAGCTGTGTTCTAAATGTCTTGTGTACAGTAAAACAAAACTGTTGTTAATTGTTACTTTTAGATTTAACTTTTCATTTACTTATCTCCAAATTTATCTTCAATGGTTTTAGTTAAGATGAAGAATAGACTTAAAAAAACCCAAATTGCTGTCTTTTGTGGGACACATATAACCCAGAGAACAGGATACCCAAATAAAATTTGAGGTAATTAAAATTTAGACTCCAGTTACCACAGAATAGTAATAAACAGGGACAGAACATTGATTGTCAAAAAGTGAAAGTACCTTATAAGGAACTCATTAGGAATTGTGGCTTAATAGTTGAATACTAGGTATTTTTATTAAATAGATAATGAAATTGACTTTTTTATTTTAATTGAAAAAAACTGTAGTTTCCTTTTTCTTGAAGGTGTAGCTAGTTTGAACCAGAGTGCACTGAGCCGTCCAATGCAAAGGAAACTAGTGACACTTGTAAACTGTCAGCTGGTGGAGGAAGAAGGTCGTGTAAGAGCCATACGCGCAGCCCGTTCACTTGGAGAAAGGACTGTAACGGAGCTAATATTACAGCACCAGAACCCTCAGCAGTTGTCTGCCAACCTATGGGCTGCTGTCAGGGCTCGAGGATGCCAGTTTCTAGGGCCAGGTAAGATAGATCACTGTCTTATTGGCTATCAGGGCCAGAGGGTGCCAGTTTCTAGGAATAGGTGAGAATGCTCTGATTTATGGATACAAATTTTAACATAATGAAAGATAAACTTTTTTTTTTTTTTTTATAATAACCACCCTACCTTGGGGTGCTTGACATGTTTGTTTTCGCTGCACTGGCTCTTCATTGCAGCAAATAGGCTTTCTCTAGTTGTAGCATACGGGCTTTTCTTGTGCAGCATGGGCTTAAGTTGCCCCACAGCATGTGGGATCTTAGTCCCTTGTCAGGGATCGAACCCATGTCCCCTGCACTGGAAAGTGGATTCTTAACCACTGGACTACCAGGAAAGTCCCAACTAGTTTTTATTAATCATAACTTATATGATGAACAGGGCTATAGTATCTTTGAATAAATTTCTTATTTAATTCTCAACAGTCTTTAAGTGACACAGACCCAACTTTACAAATTAGAAAACTGAATTAGAGAGAGGCCTAATATTGCACACCTAGTAAGTAAAGGAAAAATAAACTTTCTTTTTATGAAGAAAATTAAAAGTTCATGATTGTCTGTAAAATTGGGAAACAGAAAAATGATTAGAAAAAATGAGAATCACCAGAGTTTTTGTAGTTACCATCAACTGCATTCTTTTTTTAAAAAATCTTTACCTATACCAAGGTTATGAAGTACTTTTCTGTGATATCGTATTGTTTTACCTTTCTGATTTAGAACTATATAGGCTAGGAAGAATTTATTTGTGTGGATGAAACTTTTTAAATGGCATTGGGACTACTGGATAGACATGTGGAAAAACATAAAATTGGATGTATTTCTTTTTTTTTTTTTTTTGCATGAATGTATTTCTTATATTCCTTAGTTATATAAATTTTAAATAGGTTAGAAATACTAATGATTAAAAAATAAATTATAAGTAATAAAAACTTAAAACTCAGTATTCACGAAACTAAGATCTTGGCATCTAGCTACATCACTTCATGATAGATCGATGGGGAAAAAAATGGAAACAGTGACAGACTTTATTTTCTTGGGCTCCAAAATCACTGTGGATGGTGACTGCAGCCATGAAATTAAAAGATGCTTGTTCCTTGTAAAAAAAGCTTTGACAAACCTAGATAGTGTATTGAAAAGCAGAGACATCACTTAGCCGACAAAGGTCCATATAGTCAAAGCTCTGGTTTTTCCAGTAGTCACGTATGGATGACTGTGAGAGTTGGACCATGGCTGTGCGTAAAAATTGATGCCTTCAAACCATGGTGCTGAGAAAGACTCTTGAGAGTCCCTTCGACAGCAGGGAGATCAAACTAGTTAATCCTAATGGAGATCAACCCTGAATTGGAAGGACTGATGCTGAAACTGAAACTTCAATACTTTGGCCACCTGATGAGAAAAGCCAACTCAGTGGAAAAGACCCTGAACTGGGAAAGATTGAGGGCAGGAGGAGAATGGGATGACAGAGGATGAGATGGTTGGATGGCATCACCAATTCAGTGGACATGAGTTTGAACAAACTCTGGGAGATAGTGAAGGACAGGGAATCCTGATATGCTGCAGTCTGTGGGGTTAAAAAGAGTCAGGTGTAACTGAGTGACTCGACAACAACAAAAGTGAACATAAGAGTGAATTTCTTTATAACCTAGAAGTAGGAAACACTCTTTTCTTTGGCTCCAAATCCAGAAGCAATTAGAGAAAAGATTGATATTTGACTATATAATTTTTAAAAATTATATCATAATAAAGCCTCATAAGAAAAGTAAGATGAAAGATGATGCTATGAAAGTGCTACACTGAATATGCCAGCAAATTTGGAAAATTTAGCAGTGGCCACAGGACTGGAAAATGTCAGTTTTCATTCCAATCCCAAAGAAAGGCAATGCCAAAGAGTGCTCAAACTACCGCACAATTGCACTCATCTCACATGCTAGTAAAGTAATGCTCAAAATCCTCCAAGCCAGACTGCAGCAG